>NC_037676.1:58890818-58987938 GCF_003255815.1 Theropithecus gelada
CAAAAAAAAAAAAAAAAAAAAAAAAAAAAAGAGAACAAGAACTACAAATCCACATCTTTGAGAAATAAGGAACTGGCTAAACCTCCAAAGTACAGCCTTTGAACAATACATCCAAATATGGTGAACCTTGACCCAATGGGGGAAAAACATTGAGAGCCAGGCCATATAGTTCCAGAATTTAAGCAGACTGCAGCAACTACCATTTGGAGAAGGTGGACAGTCCAGGAGAAAAACTGGGCATATCCTTGGTGGGTGAGGCGGGGAGGAGATGAGTATAGTTTCCTACTGCAGAAAAGCAGAGGGGAAGGTTCTGAAGAGGAATTCCATGTTTTCCTAATGTCCTGCAAACTATCCTCTTTACAATGAGAAATAGTCTGGAGATCAGGGAATGGAAACAGGAGAAAACAACACTCAAGTGTTTAATATACGTAGATCTATGTGTTTATTACTGCAACACCAGGAACCACTTAGATGTCTCTGAGTGAAATGCTCACCCCAAAGTGAGCAGTATAACATGCTTGCGGAGAGACATACCCAGTCACAGGAAGTAGCAGATATGGTGCATCAAGCCACAAAAGAAAGAAAGAAAAGAAGGAAGGAAGGAAAAAAGAAGAACATTTCACATTCTCTGCTCACTGACATCTCTTTTTCAACCAAGTCCCCCATCCCAGGCTTGGTGAACAGCAGCCCTAGAAGGAATGGTCTTAGTTTAAAAATGAGAAGCAAGTAGAAAGAATCCACATGAACGCTCTTCCTGGATATTATTTGAAAACAATACTTAGGGATAGGCATAACAAGCAAAGAGCAGACAAAAAATGCACATTAGAAGAATTATTCCAGGACGCAGAAAAATAAAATTTAGAAGAAAGACTATTTCTATACTTGCAAAATATTTTAAAGGAATGATAACTATTAAAACAATTTTTCAAAGGAAAATATTGATTAAATAAAGTAAGAAAAGCCCATGTAAAAAATTGAAAAGTAAGCTGGCAGACCTTGGCAGTAAACTAAAATTTAGCAATAAAACTACCACAGAATTTAGCAATAAATCTACAATTAAAGAGGGAAAGAAAAAAACAGCAACTGAAAACGGAATCAGGGATACAGAGAATAAACACGAAAATATTATATAAAATACAATGGAAAAAAATAAGATAAAAGTGTTTCAAGAAAAGATGAAACATAGAGAAACAAAGAAATCCTCATAAACAGAATTGCATTCCTGAAAATGGGAAGAGATAATATAAAACTCCCAAATGTTCAGTGATATTAAGGAGGAAAAGATGTCTAAAATAAAGAATTAAATTTGTACATGGAAAGATATTCCAAGAAAAACTATAGAGAATGAAATATATCCTTGTAAAGTTAGTGAATGTCAGCAACAACTCAACAAAAGTTTCTGTGGACACAATGGTAGGAGGAATTCACCTCTGAGGGGCGCAACCTCACAGACCACTGAGATTTCCAGGGCAGCAGTCACTGCCAGAAGACAGTAGAGCAGTACCTATGGGCCCAGAAGGGGAAAAGGCAGTGTGACCCAGAGATTACATGGCCGAGTTGTGACTTTGTTGTTGATAGATGACCGCAACAGATCTATTCCACTTGTAAAGGCTTGAAGAATATAATGACCATGGAATGTCTTGAAAAGAAAATCCTTGAAGATAAGATAAAATACAGCCAAACACAAAATGGAACTAAATAGAGAATGGAAAGCTGAAAAGGAGTTGGGGAATGGCAATGAATCCTGAGACCACTGAGAAATAGAAACAGGGTCAAACCACTGTGGAGCTTATCATTACATAATATGAGGTAATAGTACAGGTCTGCATTATAAGAAAAATAATTATTAGGATGATTAAGTGTATTTTTTGGTTATAGTGGGAACTGTAAGTGTCTTCACATTCTCCTTTTTATAGTTGGGAGTAAATAAATGCTGCCTAAAAGTTTAATGAATCATCACAGAGACATTTAAATAAAGTACCTAGTGTTATTTTTTAATTTCTAAAAAGAGAAAAAATTCATAAAGTGTCACTATTAAAAAAGAAAGGAAAAAAACTTGCCAACAGTACCAAAAGTAATTATAAATCTTCCCTATTAGCATAATGGAAAAACCCAGAAATACACCAAACAAAAGAAAAAAGAACACAAAGAACACATTGCAACTATAGCTGGGAAAAGGAAGTAATAAAATCAAGAATTTATATTATAAAATAAATTTACAGCATTAAGGCTAAACTATTATACTATAAATATAAATAAACCACCAATGACAATATACTCACAGAATGACTTTAAAAGTTGTGAACTACAGGCTATTTACAAGAGATACGCCTGGAACAAAATGGCATAGAAAGATTAAAAGGGCAAAAATATGTTAGACAAAGGCAAACAAAATAAAGTAGGGGTCATGATGTTTAGATAAGTCGGAATAAAAAATTAACTAATTCCTAACAAGAATGCTTAAAATAATGTATACAAACCCATATGAAGACCTAATGTTCATTTATTTTATTTCTACTAAATAACACAGCATTTGAAAGTGCAAAACTGTGGAAAATATACAAAGATCTGGCATGGAAAAAATAGTTAAAATGTTTAACTCAATTCTTTTATTCCATAAAAGATCATGTAGTCAAAAAATTAATAAGGCTCTTAATCTAAGCAATGTAATTATTAGGGTTGACCACACACATACACTTATCCAACTTTACACACTTAAATTGGTGAATTAAGTTGTTTTAAATGCCATTAAATTTTGACCTAACATACATAGCCCCCAAAGGAATTTAAGTAAATTACAAAGAGAGGAAAAATTCAGGCAAAAATTTAAATCACTAATATTGAACTACAAATTGAAATGTAAGGGTTAACTTGGCTGAGATTCACTTCTTACAGCCTAACATTCCAGAAAAAGGATTGGCCTTCTAAAAAGATCCATGGAATCCAGCTTTAGCCCAGTACCCAGGCAAGCAATCCCGGACATTCTCACATTTGAAACCTTGTCCTCAATCATGCCAGGAGAGAGGCTGATGTTTTCCTAACCATGAATGCTGATGCCCTGATTCTTGCACACCATACAGCTACAACCCAAGGTTTGGACCCCAGCCTCCAGTCATGCCAGGGACAGGCTGGTGAGTCTCCCAAACTGAAGCTGAGCTGGCAGGACAGGCCTGGAGCCAAAGCTCTGCCACTTTGTATTACTATTGTGTCCTGGTTCTTGGCCACAGCAGGGGAGGTGCTAGTGCTTCCCTTATCAGGAAGCTGAAAAGCTCCAGATCTAAAGGTTGGGGTCACTTGCCCAGAGTCAACATCCAAACCTTCTAAATCCGTATATTATGCCCTAGAATGCAGTGGCAAGAGAACCTCTGCACCCCTGTTTCTGCTGCTGTCTCCATGAGATTTCCTCAGTGGGTATTCCCTCTACTGGGTGGTATATGTGTTCTCTGGTCATTTGACCTTATTTGTATGATATTAATGATGGAAAAATGAAATTTTTTATAAGCTAGAAATTTTTATCATGCTCTCTTAACTCTTGGTTAAAAGGAAAATGAAAACTAATGTTGGAGAAAAATAGACAGTTAAACACTGTGCATATAAATACATATATATACATATGTGTGTGTGTGTGTGTGTGTATATATATATATAAACCTAAGAGTCTACAGCTAAAGCTAAGCTCAGAGAAATGGGTATATTATACTGTATATGTATAATATGTATATTACAAAATTACTTATTTAACCTAAAAAAGGATGTCAATATATTAATTTTTTATCTTAAGAATTAAGAAACAGGTCTGAAAAAAAGAATAAAATTTGAAATGGAATATAATGCACTAGAAAACAAACAAAAAATTTTGAATAAACCAAGAGGTGTTTCTCTGAGAAAATAAGGAATCACACTATTAAATTAGTAGCTGTTAGGCCATTTTCCCATTGCTATAAAGAAATACTTGAGAGTGGGTAGTTCATAAGAAAAGAGGTTTAATTGGCTTATAGTGACGCAGGCTGTACAGGAAGCATAACATTGGCATCTGCTTCTGGGGAGGCCTCTGGAAGCTTCCAACTATAGCAAAAGGTGAGGCAGGAGCTTTCACGGTAGGCAAGCAGCGAAGCAGGAGCAAGAGAGAAGGGGGGAGGTGCCACACACTTTTATATGACCAGATCTCGCAAGAACTTGCTCACTATCATGAGAACAGCGGTAAGGGGATGTTGCTAAACCATTTAGGAGAAATCCACCCCCATGATGTAATCACCTCCCAACAGGCCCCACCTCCAACATTGGAGATTATATTTCAATGTGAGATTTGGGTGGGGACACACATCCAAACTATATCACTCACCTTATTAAAATTTGTTAAAAACTCACACATTTAAAGGAAATTAAAAATGAGAGTGGGAAAATGTATTCATTGTTCAGCAAACGTTTATTGAGTTCTTGTTACATGCCAGTATGCCAGGCATATTTCCAGGTAGGATCTGAGTATATAGTGGAGAATAAGACAGAAAAAAATACCTCATGAAGCCTGCATTCCCACGAGATTGATAAGTTCTAATAACAAAACTACACAGGAAAGTAAGATATGCTGTGTGATTGTTTTTGGGAGAATTGTAATTTTCCATAGGGTGGCCAAGGAAATGATATTTGAGGAGTGACCTAAGGTTGTTAAGGAGCAGGCTCAGTGTGCATCTGGAGGAGGTGATGCAACTCAGAAGGAAAAGCAATCCTCAGGCCCTATGACAGAAGCGGGTCTGGCCATTTGAAGGCTTTTGCAAAGAAGTAACATGATCTGACTGACTTTTTACAGAGATCAGTTTGGTTGGTGCTTCAGAGTAGATTGAGTAAGGGGCCAAGAAAAGAAGAGGAAAATCAATTTATTGAGAAAGATTATTACTACTGGGAAATAAATAGATCTTATTTATATAAAACAAGAAATCTATAATTCACTCACTTCCTTTATGTGAAGTAGGAATTAGGGACCACACTCCTGGAAAAGAAAGAAGGCATTGACTCAATCAGTTCTCCTTGCAAACAGAGTAATGGCAGACTTCCTGGCCGCAAAGGAAAGTAGTTTGTACTAGCAGAACTGTCGTCATCTCTGGAGTGCTTTCACCAGGATATATCTGGTTTCTAGCATTGCTTGTGGTAAACAAACCCTGCATTTGTAGATTTATGAGGCATAGCCTCCCTTGAATGTGTTATGCATGCTACTTTTCATGATCAAAATCCTCCCATCTGTGAAAATCTGGTTACTGCAGACCTCACTTAAAACCTCATCTGCTACACTGGGCTAGAGTGCTTCTGAGAAGAGAAGGAAGGATCAGGGAATCTCAAGTAATCATGAGATGAAACAGAGAGAGAGAGACATTGATATTGAATCCCTCTCTGTTTCATCTCATGAGTCCTTGTACCCTTTATATTATTATTACTAGTGTAGCTTGACACTGAATAACACCTTTGATTTGGTGGCCTGATTTGATAAAACAGTCCTTTGTGTTACTTAAGCAATAATCCAGGTGAGAGATGAAGGTCGCTTGAACCAGGGTAGTGGCAGAAAACACGGTGAAAAGTGGTAGGGTTTTGGATCTATCCAAAGGTAGAACTAATGGAATTTCAATAGGAATTGAATGGGGAATATAACAGAAGGCAAATAATCAAGGGTGATTCCATGGTGCTTGGCTTGGGCACTAGGAATAATTTACTTATTATCACACATGGAGGAAACAATAGGAGAGCATATTTGGGATAAAGGAATTAAGAGGTTAATATTGGACATGTCAAGTTTGAGCTGGTCAAAATGTGCCCAAGTGGAGCTGTGTAAAAGTTGGCTATGGGAGCCAGGAATTCAAGGAAGAGCTTCTGGATAGCCATATAAATTATAGAGCCTCGGCATATAATGATATTTAAAATCACAGGATTAGAATGAGGTTGCATGAGCGCAGAAAGAAAACAAGAGGTTCAAGGAGTGAGCCCTAGGACACTCAGTGTTGAGGGGTCAGAGAGATAACGTGAGGCCAAGAAAACACTGAGAAGTGGCGGTCAGTGCTGTAGGAGTCAAACGTAGTCTCAGATGGTCTTCGGTCAAATAAGGTGAGTGCTGAGAATTCACCATTAGTCATTTCAACCAGAGTTGTCAGCTTAAAGTGGTGGCGGTGACAGCCTGGTGGGAGCAGGGTCAAAAGAATATGGGAGGTCATAAGTCAGAGACAGCAAATATAGGTAACTCTCTTGAAGACTTTTGCTGTTTAAGGAAGGAGAGAAATGGAATATCAGCAGGGGAGTGAAATAGGACCAAAAGGATTCTCTTTTGAATTTGGAAGAAATAATAGCATATTTATAGTGTGATCAAAAAAAAAGAGGACTGGAGAGGAGAACTGCTGATGCAGCAGAAAGGAGGAGAATTGCCAGAGTCATGTCAGTGAACAGGGGCAGGTGCACTGTGCAGCAGGAGAGAATTCCGGCCTGTGAGCACAAAAGTAGGAGGTTGGGATGCTTGGGAAGACTTTCTCAGTGGGGCAAGCAGCAGAAGTCATTAGCAGAAAGTGACACTCGTCTTGCAAGAGAAAAAGAGTGAAAAGAATGGATGAAAAAAGAGTCAGGCAGCCATGAGGCAGCCACAGTGGTGAGTGGTCCTGAGTTGAAAGTGATCTGGCGCAAGGTTGCGTTTTTTTCTCCAGCCACATCCAGTGGCAGAGTGGGAGCATAGAGGAGGTGGATGGTGGCTTAGCTCAGGGAATGTGACTTGGGGAGAGGCATGGGGGATGAGTGTGTGCTAGGAAGTGATTTCATTGCTTGATAGTGGATGGAATTTAAGGTGAGTAAGGAGGAAAATACGGTCTCGACTTTAAAATTTCTGATTTTGGAATCTTGTGTCTTCTGTGCACTTCCAGGATCTTATCAGTTATAAAATACTCACAGCTGTTTGCTTTTCATATGTGTTTCACAGGACAAATAGTTGATAGGGTCCTCAGATTTCCTCAGGCCTTCCCCACAAGGCTGGACACGATGGCTGCTAAGACATCAAAGAAACGTAGGAATCCGTCCTATGTGAGGTTAGCTCAAGGGCAGGAGACCTCATGGCCTCTTACTGTAGGTGATTCTATACAGGGAAACAGAGTCATCTTTTTCTATCCATACAACTTCTGCTACCTCTTGCTTAAACAAGAATCTTTTTTCCCCCTTGTGGCTTTTAACTTTTTTTCTTTAACCATGAATAATGCTTTATTCACACCTTGTAAGGGATTATACAGAGAATGACAAGTTTAACTGCTCCTTAAAATGAATTACAATTTTATTTTTAAGAATTTTGCCCCTTTTTAAAGAGCAGAGACCTCAGAATTGTCACTGGAATTAGCATTTATTATGACAAAGCAATGTGGACTGTGATTGTCACTTAGCATTTGAAGATTAGATGATAAAATAACATAATAAAATTTCCAAATTGGAAAAAGCTAGTGTGTCTGCATTACTACGTGTCTTTTAAACTTGTTTTATGTAGCCAATGAAGCAAATTTCAAGTGTTAGCTGGCAGGTCTGTTTGTAAAAGTAGAACAATATGTCATTCATGGAGGTTCTAAAACAAAATGAACCATATTCTTAATTTCTTCATAATCAAACATATTTAATGAAAAGTCAACAAGCCTAATCTTTCTAGAATGCTTACATGAATGCTATTTTGAGTTCACTAATGTTTGTTTTATTAAGGGGAGAAGGTTTAGTGCTAATGTTGAACAATGCTTTGGAGGAGTCGCTAATGTAGGACTCATGATGCCAGTTGCTGAGTGATTATTTGAAGTAAATGATTTCCATTGTATTCAAACACACCAGCTTTTTTGAATTTATTAATGAATGTTGATGAGTTAATTGACGATAGAGGCTTATAGACACAATGTATTAATTTGCACAACCACATTTAATGTGCCCCTATTGTGAATCAGGTGCTGCAGGGAATATGGAGTACACAAGCATGAACAAGCTTTGGCCTTCACCCTTGAATTTGGGAGACAGACACATATACCTTTAATTACAAAACAGTGTAATAAATGCCATTAGATACATTTGAAAAATGATATTGGAAGAATTAAGATGGTAATAAATGCTTCCTGGAAAGGTGGTCTAATATTAACAGAATATGAAACATAAATTATTTTTGTATAATACTTTTTTTTTTCAATTCAGCAAAGCATTTAGAGGACATGTGGTGACAACCCTTTGGAGGAAATGGGGCCTTGCAAATACAATTACAATGGCAGTAATATCTTCTGGGAGATGATATACATATGTGATAAACAATGTAGTACAATCTACTAACATAATGCTGAAATAAAAAAGAGTTCAAGTAGAAGAGTAATAAGTATGGGTGGTATAGTCAGGAACTAGTAGGAAAACCAGGCTCTGGATTTAGGAAAGATGCTGTTTAAAGGAGGTGAAGAAAATGGCCTCTCAGGATCTAATGCCTCTCCTGATCCTGGACATTAAACAATTTGGACACTGCTGTCATGGTTTATTAAGATCTTTTTCTTGGAACAATATCAATACACGCAACAGAATTTGAAAAGATTTTAAAACATGATCTTACAGTACATTTTATCTACTTCTCAAGGTAGAGCTATATCCCACACACAAATCTAATAAAGATACAATATCAAAAATAAAAATTATAGGTCCATTTTACTTGTAAATATGGAAAAAATCTAGATAAAATATTTGCAAACAAAATTTAGCAGCATATTAAAAAACACATACATTTTATTTCAGATATACTAGAAGGCTTTACCATTAGGATTCTATCAATAAAAATCCTTATATTAACACATTATTGGAAAATGTAAAATTATTAAAACATTTCATTAATGCAGCCTTTGATAAAATTTCAGTCATGATTAAGCTGGAAAACTCTAAGTAAAATAGAAAAGAAAAATCATTTTCTTAAACACATTTAAGCTCAGCACAACTTAAACCTAACCTCAACTAATACATTAAATTGAACAACATAATAGGTTTTTCCATCATATTGAGAAACAGACATGATACCTGCTAATTGTGTTATTATTCAACATTGTTTTTGGCAGTTTTCACTAACACAAGATAAGAAAGAGAAATAAGCAGTATAAATATTGAAAAAGAAGAGACAAATTCTAATTATTTGAAGATAATTTGATTGTAAACTGAGACAACATAAGAAATTCCATTAAAACAATGTATTGACCTAAATAAAAGTATGATAGGTGGGTCCAAGGTTTTATATGCACTAGGGAAACTAATTAGAAAGAAAGTATTGCAATAGGAAGAATGCTCCAGTCTCAGAAATTCACAAGCACTTCAGAATCAAGCAGAAAAAGATTTTTCTGTTCTAGGGTAAAGGAGGAGCAAGCGGAGATTAGTAGAATGTTTACAGGCAAGGCTGGACAAGCAAAGGGAAGAGACCAGTGGGGTCTCACAGGAAAAGGGCTCTCTGTGTGGCTACCCGGTTCCCAGGAGAAGCTCAGAAAGGGGATGCTTTCCACTGTTTTTGTGCTTTCTCAGGCTTTGGGAGCAAGAGGAATTCAGGGCCCTATAGGAAAGAAAGAAACCTGACCAAGAATTGGTCAAGACAAAGCAGAGGGTAAGAAATAAGCAACTCCATACATTGGATGTACAGTTTTAAAACCTTATATTCTCAATTAAAAAATATATAGATACATCTATGAGGAACTTTAATAGTGATATAAGACCTATATGATGATAAGTATAAAACTGGTAATTAAGACCATGAAAGAAAGTCAGAATACATACCATGTTCCTGCATGATCAGCCCTAACGCTATAAAAATGTACATTCTTATCACATTGAGTATCTGCTTAATGCAACCAGAATCCCCCACATTTTTGCAGGTGATATGCTCATTTTAAACTTTATGTGGAAAAATAAATGTTGCTGGAAAGTTTTAAAAAATCTCAAAAAATTCTTGGTGGGGATTTGCCCTAACGAATATTAAAATGTCTACAGTCAAAACAATATATTACACACAGCTAACATAGTATTTAATGGTAAAAGACTAAAAGCTTTCTCCCCAAATTAGAAACAGGACAAAGATTCCCACTTCTCCCACTTCAATAAAGCTGGAGGGCAATTAAGCAAGAAAAAGAAATAAAAGGTACACAGATTGGAAAAAAAAGAAATGAAACTATTTTTTTTGTAGATATCCTGATCATCTATATAGAAAATCCTAAGGAATACACACATACACATAAATTGTTAGAATTAATAAATACATTCAGCAAGGTTTCAGAATACAAGGTTTTCAGAATACAAATATCAATTTTATTTCTACACCAGCAAAAAGCAATCCAAAAATAAAATTGAAAAATAATTCTATTTATAATGGCATCAAAAGGAATAAAATACTTGAGAATAAATTTAAGAAAAGAAGTGTAAGCCTTGTACAGTGAAAACTACAAAACAGCATTGTTAGAAACTGAAGAATTCATGGATTGGGAGATGTAATATTGTTAAGATGGCAATACTGTTCAAACTGATCTACATATTTCATGCAATTCTATCAGAAACCCAGATGGATTTTTTTTTTTTTGGCATAAAAATGGCAGGCTAACTTTAAACTTTTGCATAAAAAATGGCAGGATTTCATATGGAAATGCAAGGGACCCAGAATGGCCCAAATAATTTTGAAAACAACAAAGCTGGAAGACTCACTTCTTAATTTCAAAACAATAAAAATGACAGTAATCATGACTGTAGTATTGGCATAACGTAGATCAATGGAATAGAATTGAGAGTCCAGAAATGGACCTAAACATTTATGGGCAATTAATTTTCAACAAGGGTTCCAAGACAACTTACTGATGAAGGAATAATCTTTAACAAATGGTGCACAGGCAACTGGATATAAGCATGCGAAAAGAAGCTGGGGTCTTTCCTTACACCATAGTCAAAGTTAACTGAAAATGGATCAAAGACCTAACTGTAAGAAGCTAACACTATGAACGCTTAGAAGAAGACATAGGTGTAAATCTTAGTGATCTTAGATCAAACGAGGGTTTCTTAGATGTGATATTTAAAGCACAAGCAACCAAAGAAAATAGATAAAATGGTATTCATCAAAATTTTAAAAGACTTGTATATTTCAAAGGACACTATCAAGAAAGGACACTATCAAGAAAGTGAACATACAATCTTCATAATGGGAGAAAATATTTGCAAGTCATATATCTGATAAAGGCTTAATATCCAAAACATATAAAGAATTCTTACAATTCAACAACCAAATGACAAGTCAATTTAAAAACTGGACAAAAAGCTTTAATTGGCATTTCTTCAAAGAAGATATGCAAATAGCCAGTAATCACCTAAAGAGGTGTTCAACATCATTAGTCGTTAGGAAAATGCAAGTCACAACCACATTAAGATGTCACTTTACACAAAATATTATTTTTAAAAAGATAGAAAATAAGAAGTGTCGGTGAGGATATGAAGAAACTGGAAGCCTCATATATAGATGGTGGGAATGTAAAATGTTGTAGTTGCTTTGGAAAACAATTTTGTAGTTCCTCCAAAAGTTAAAACGTAGACTTACTATATGACTCAGCAATTCCACTTGTAATCAAATAACCAAGAGAATTAAAAACATGTTTATGCAAAAACTAGTATATGACTGTTCATTGCAACATTTTTTTTACCCAAAAAGTAGAAACAATCTGAGTGTCCATCAGCTGTTGAATAGATAAACAAAATGTTGTATATCTATGCCATAGAATATTATTCAGTCATAAAAAGCAATGAGATATTGATATGTGCCACAGTATGAATAGACCTTGAAAACACTTTGGTAGGTGATAGAAGCCAGACACAAAAGTCCACAAATTGTGTAATTCCATCCATTAATATACGGAATGTCCACAACAAGTAAATTCATAGAACCAAAAAGTAGACTATTGGTTACCAGGAGATGGGGGAAAGAGAAATGGGGAGTGACTGCTGGTGGGTATAGGGTT
This sequence comes from Theropithecus gelada, assembly GCF_003255815.1. NCBI lineage: Eukaryota > Metazoa > Chordata > Mammalia > Primates > Cercopithecidae > Theropithecus > Theropithecus gelada. Next base: position 58,902,809 of record NC_037676.1, read on the forward strand.
TCTTTTTGGGGTGATGAATACATTCTGGAATTAGATAGCTGGAGATAGTTTGCATAACTTTGTGAATCCACTAAAAACCACTGAACTGCACACTTTAAAATGATGAATTTTATAGTATATGAAAAATATACCTCAATTTTAAAAGAAGAAAAACATAATGCCAAAGAAATTTAAAAAATCCTCACCAGCACTTGTTATTTTCCATCTTTTTAATAATATTTTGTGTAAAGTGGTATCTTAGTGTGGTTTTGATTTGCATTTTCCTAATAACTAATGACATTGAACACCTCTTTAGGTGCTTACTGGCTATTTGCATATCTCTGTGAAGAAGTGCCAATTAAAGCTTTTTGTTTCAATTTTAAATTGACTTGTCATTATTATTCTGTGGTGCCAACAGAACAATAAATAAATACTTTACTCCAGAAAGAGAAACAAATATATGTGGAAATTTATTTGTTAAAGATTGCATTACAAATCAATGAAAGAAGTAAATTATTGATAACTCATGTTCACAAAATTCCCTTTTCATGTGGAAGAAAGTAAAATTAGAATCTCACTTTTCACCACATAAATGAACCCCAGTGGGATCTCTATATAACAAATAAAACTATAAAACATCAGAATATTAGGAAAATATTTGTGTAGCCTGAGTGCAGGATGACCTTTTTAATTGAAAAAGTTAAAATCCATAGGGGAAATAATTTTTGATTTCTTAAAATAACATTTAAAAAGTGCGTAGCAATAAACATCATACACAATATCAAGAGAAAATGGAGAGTAAATATCTGCAGCTGAGATATCAAAGTATTGCTCTCCCTGATACAAAGCTGAGAAACAGAAACTTTTAATGACCAATAGAGAGATAGGAGGTGGGGACGTGACATTTTGTAAGCTAGGAAAAATGAAAGTATTAGGGTAAGAGAACTTCTCCACTGTCGTACATTATTATGAGTCTGCCTGTGGTGTAGCCTGTCTTCCCAGCCACTTTCTGGGGTTCTTACCTTCCAGCCAGCTCTATCTAGGAAATTTTCCCCTCATCTTGATGGAAACCTTACTTTCTTTTTCTGGACAAGAGATTTTATTTACAATAATGTCTTATTTTCCTTCCTGGGATTAGAGAATTAGAGTCCACACTAGTCTGCTAAGGTGGGTAGCAGAACACTATAGGCTGGGTAGCTTAAACATGAAGCTATTATTCCCTCCAAGTTCTGAAGATTGGAAGTCCAAGATCAAGGTTCTGGCTGATTTGGTTTCTGGTAAGGGCTGTCTTCCTGGATTGCAGATGGCCAGCTTCTCATAGGCACTTGGAGAGAGAAAGCTCTCTGATATCTCTTTGTATAAAGACATTAGTCTTATGGGATTAGGGCCCCACTCTTATGGACTCATTTAACCTTAATTACCTTCTTAGAGGCACACATAGTCATACTAAAGATTAGGGCTTCAATGTGTAAATTTTAGGGGGACACAAACATTCAGTCTATAACAGTTCTTCTGGGCCATTTCTGCTTCACATCTCTATACTCTTGCTGAGGCAGTCAATCTAGGGGCCCTAACTATATGTGAGAGGGAAGAGAAAGGGAAATCAGGCATAAGTATCTCAAAAGTATTATCTCACTACATTTGGAGTAGCAAAAACATAAAATAAATTTGAATATTCAATCAGGGAGAGAGTTACTACATTTTAATAAACTCCTACTAGAGACTATTGTGAAGGTCTTTAAAAGCATGAAGTAGATATATGTGCATTGATCTGGAACTCATAGCAACAATATAACAAAAGCAAATCACAAAATAATGTGTACAGAGGAATCTCATCTGTATTAAAAATTAAATCAAAACCTTTATATTGGTGCACAGATGTACCAGCAAAGAAAAGGTATGAATGAGAGGCACAGGTTGCCACTGGTGAATTGGTATTGGAGATGTGCAATAGACACTATTAACTTCCTTCTGAATACATTGCTGCCTTTTGAACTATTATAATGAGCAGGCTGTAATTCAAATGACTGAAATTTTTAAAAATAAAAAGATGAGCAAAGGACACTGCAGTCAAGGAGAGAGAATGAGAACAGTCTGAGATTGATGCTGCATGGTCACAGGGTCTGTCCCCACAAGTGATAATAACCAGGGTGATACATCACCCTGCAGGCCGTGGGCCTTAGCTTTTCCATTCAGAAACTGGATTTGGTTTTTCTGTCCACACAGAACTGACTGACCTCTTGGGGTCAGACTACTAACCAAGTCTATGAAACAAGAATACATATTACTAGAATAGTAATTCTAGGATACTGATTTATTGATATCCAGTGGGGGAAAATGTCTTCAATTTCTGAGACACTTATTTGCATCTGGCTTCCAAAGTACCCTCCTGCTGATATCAGGATACTCAGAAATGATCGTGAATACTAAAAACATATTAAGGGGATTATTTCAGCCAAATCAGGAAATCATCTGATGACTCTTTGTAGCTTTCTAGATGGTTGGAAGATAGCCTGAGTTTTTGATGTTGTGTTTTGATGATGTGCTCGCTCTCTCTCTCTTTCCCCTCTCCCCCTCTTTCCTTCTCTGTCTCTCTATTCCTCCTTCTCCTCCTCCTTTTCCTTTACTCTTCCTTCCTGTTTCTCTGTTCCTTCATTTCTTCCCTCCCTCCCTTCCCTGGGACCTCGTCTCCTTATCTTATTCCAGAGATGTTTTGTGGCTTAAGTATAGAGCTCACCTTTGAGGTGTTCTCAAGAACCAGAGATTCTTTACCCCTTATTTAAGATCTAGGAGAAAGTCATTATAGCCTACTACCTGCTGATTTTAGTAGAAATTCTAAATACCACTTTTAAAGTTTGATAGTCTGAGAAAACCCATCTTACTGTATGAAAAATCAATTCCCCAAGTTATAGAGTAAAAATTCATAGATAATGCTTTTAAAAATAGAAGAAAAATTAAGTCAATACAGTTTTGATAGAACTATTTGAAGACAAAAGATAAAATATTGGAGAAATATTAGTTAGACAAATCAGTGGATACATGATATAAATGCATTAATATTCCAAAGAGCAGTTTCCTTTGAAAAGCCTCCTTTCCCTCTTTCCATATTGCTAGGCTTACAGGGGAAAGGCAATAATTCATTTTTTAAAAAAAACTAGGGAACACAGTGGTCTCGCGTGCTATGCTATTAAATCTGAGTCAGTCAACTCTCCACCTCAAATATTTTTCCTTTTATGTTGATGGATTTTTTTTAAAGCATCATCAATCTGAATGACAACTTTTTCTTAAACACCTTTGTTGCTCAGCAAATACAAATATGAATTTTATCCTGCTAGGAATGAAAATAGAGGTAAGCAGAGGTGCCTGCTCACCTCTGGCAATATTTTGACTTACGAGTTCATCCATGCTTCAAAATAACAGCACAGCATTACTTTCCATGGGTGACACGGCTCCATTAATGCTAAAGTCACACCCTGACTACAAGGAGCATGTATGCCACCACCCTTTGCCGGGAAGTGTCCCATCTCCCAAGTTCCATCCTTTCATGGCAGCCCCGTTTTCATCTGAGCTCATTCTTAAGATGCCACTTGTTCCTATCTTTGAGTTCCTCTGGAGATCCAGATCAGAAATTTTTCACTTTTGCACTAGATAAAGAAGTAGCCACTAGCCACGTGTATATTAAAATGAAATTATAAATTTATGTCTTCCATTACGTTAGGCACAGGTGAAATGCTCAATAGCTATTAGGGCTACAGTACTAGGCAATACAGAGAACCTTTCTTTTGCTGCAGACAGTTCTAGGGGAAAACAGAAATGGAAGATGTCTCCTGTCTCTCCTACTGCATGAGGACAGCTGCCAGGTCTGGCATTTTCACAGTTGCGTCCTTAGGGTCTAGCTCAGTAGTTTTCACATGGCACATGCATAAGTCACTAAATGAATAAATGCATGAAATGAATAAAATGATCAAACGAATGAATGGGTATCGCCATTGATAATGGTTTTTCTTGGTCTTCCTGAAGTTTTTCATGAATTAATTCTTGTTTGACTTCAATGTCTTAGCTTTGGTTATACTTCTTTAGGTAACCCTGCCCTGTCTGAACCTCCACACTGACTTAGGTCCTTTTCCCAGCATCAGTCTTATACTCTTATGGTGATACTGCCAATACTTTTGTAACTGCTTGCCTGACTTTTGGTTTCTCTTCCTAAATTAACAAAATTTATTGAGAGTAGGACCCTTAACTTACTTTTTTTTTAAAATCCATAACACAAACACAGTGCTGGGAGGTTAACTGGATAACTGAAGGAATCTTTTTGCCCTTTAACATTCATTTATAGGCTACTTAGATTGAAATCTAAAAGTGCTTAACTGCCTTTAGAGCTTTTCTTATAAATACTCCCCAAACTAGACTCATATGGTTAAAGAAAAACAAAAAAATATGTGCATAAAACCCATTACAACCTCAGGCTGTCCCTTGGCTCTCTTCAGCACGCTAAAGCAACAGAACTCAATCTGCACAAAACGATGAATAGGAAGCAGTTACGGGCCATTTCCTCCCAACCTCAGTGGAAACTTAAGTTGCCTTTACTTCCTGTCATGTGCTCTCTATCCCCCAGTATCCCATACCTACTCTATGGCTATTTAAAAACAAAGCCAGTAAGTGAAAATACAAAAACATAGTCTGATGAGGTACTGAGTGTCATCCAGGCTTTTAAAAGTTATTTCCTGAATCAGTTTTCTGAGAAAAAATAAACTGACAGAAGCAATTTGCATAAAACTTTAATAGAGAGGCACATAAAATCAGTGTTCCTCAAATGACAGCATAAACAGAAATCACCTGCAGCATTTGTGGACCTTCATGTGCTTGGGTTCCTCATTAGATGGGGCAGGGATAGGGCTGGGCATTTGGGCATCTATCAGTCAAGCTCCTGGGTGACATTAATGTAGCCTGCATGTGCACTGCAAAACTTCACTGAAACTAGGGTTGATTTTCCTCCATCTTCTGTATTAGAAAAGAAAATAATTTCCACTTTATTTTTCTTATTTCATGGTTCAGTAATTATGTACCAGAGCAATTCAGATATTTAAATCAAATCATATTTCCTAAGATTTTGTAGATTTCAAATTTTGACCAGGCCAGTGACTCTTTGCTGCCTGAAATTCCTCATTTTTCAATTTTTTCAGTAATATAGCTGCCCATCAAGCTTATAGTGTTAAAATAGTTTAAATTTATAATCAGTAGGCTCTTAAATAAAATTTGTCAATGTCTACTTCGTACACCATTTCATATATCAGCTGCAAAAGCATGTTCAGTATTATTATTCTGTGCCAAGTCTGTAAATAAATAAACAGCACTGCAAACACTTCAAACCTGTTTATTCATTTTGGGGAGCTTTTCTTTGGTTCAAGTCTCAGGGGATTTTGGCTTTGGCTTTTATGCGAAAGGCTTATATACTCCTATGTCTCTTCCACTACCCCGAAAATTTTCAGTTTACATTGTTCAATTTGTCTTTTAGATTACCTCAAAAAGTCAAAAAATTGACAGAATATACAAAAAGAGAATCTGTGGGTGGCTGTTATCCTCAATGATTGAGTGAGAAGATTGCCTGGGTCCTGGATCAATGAGGGGCATCTGGGAGAATGGATCAAGGGGAAGACTTTGAGTACAGAGTCCCCAGGAGGCAGCTAATGTGTCATGTCCTAAAATCTAATTCATGAGAAATAATTTTTATTTCAAATGAGAAGATCAATGCCTAGGGAAGAAAATGTCACATTCAGTTTATTACTGTCTCTAAAATAATAGTATAACCTGAATCTCCATTGCTACACCGTGTGAAAAAAAAAAAAGAATAAATGAAATCCAACTGTGTTAGTGTTAGTTTCACCCATTCTAAACAAAATAAAACTGCAGTTTCAGGAACCATTTCAAGTTATTTGAAAACTTTCATTTCCTAAGTCTATGCAGTTTAAATTCAGAGAACTGCATTTGAGCTCAACATACCTTTGAGGGAAAGAAAAACATGAATATCAAATAACACTATACAGAAAGCATTTCAAGGCAATCTCTTTGATGTAGATGAAATATCCCAGCCTCAGTGGCCCCACTATTTTTCTAATGCAACAAGACATCAGGAATTTAATTAAAATTTAAAGATTTATAAAATCCATTCCTCTCTTGGGTAATATACACACAGACACTATATAGGGTTTTTCTTCCTCTCTCCACTTGATTTCTACTGTGAGTTGCTTTAGTTGGGAAGTCCTTCCCTAACAAAGAAAACATTACTAGGTTGCCAGCTATCAGTTCTATATCATTAACCTCTGAAGGTCACATTTTGTAATGCATGTTATAAGAGAATGATTAGGACTTCTATTGTTAACTTTGACAGAGTAGCTGGTTAGGTTATCAACCTATTAAACAACCTATCAATGTTGTCACCAAGAGAAAGGAAAAATGCTGAATAAAATATAAATAAACAAGCAAAAAACCCAGTTGTCTGAAGGCACCGGAGGACAATGAAGGACACCAGGCCTTGTAGGACCAAGTCCAGAAAGTGCATTGAGTGATACTTACTCTACTTTTCTATTTAATAGATTTACTGATTCCTAAGCACACAGATCATGTTGGCTGAGCAGAAAGTAGCTCAGCATTTGATAGTCTCGGTGACCTTGGAGGAAAATAATGGGAGTTCAAAGTTGTAAAGGCAGCCAGGATTTGAGAGACCAAAATTCTGTACAAAATTGGATCCTGGAGAATTAAGTCCATCATTTTACAACTGCTTTCTCCCTTGAAGCATTCACCAGTTCCTACACTTCATGGGATGGGAGGACAAAATTAGGTAGAGGGTAGCCATGAAGGGGCAAAGCCCAAAGCGGAGCTTCAGGTCATCTCATGGGAACAAGGACACAAAAGTTTGAGTTTATAGCTTGCCAAAAAGAGAATTTCTAGTAATCGCTCCAGACTTTCAGTAGATACCCTTGAAAGGATAAACTCTGGGAAAACCAAAATGGACAAAACCTGACAATGGACGGACTCCGTCTTGAGTCATCTCAATCAATAGATCAATCCATGCCCTACAACTCCTGACTGCCTAACAGAAGACAATTCAGTCCTTTCTGTAGAAAGATCATGTCATAGAGTCCCTGAAATGTTGCATAATGTCCAACACTCAAGCAAAAATTTTACATGTCAGGAAATGTCCAAAAGACCAAAACCAAGATCAGGAAAATCTATTAGGAATAGACCTACATGTGATCTAGATATTAAAGTTTAGGATTCAGACCTGGCAATAGCAGTGACAAATATGTTCCAAAGATAAACTATACAATGAAGACTAGCCAGAGAATTGGGATCCATAAAAAAGTCAAATGGTCATTATTCTATGTTGGAAAAGCACATTAACTGAAATTAATAAGAGATGAATTTAAGAGGAAATTTGACTCAGCAGAAAAGGTATTTGGTAAAGCAGAAGCTAGGTCAAGAGGAAATACTCAAACTAAAGGACACATAACAAAGGAATGAAAAATACAGAATGTAATAGACATGTAGGACATAAGTACAAATCGAAAGTAGGTGTAACTGGAGAGGAGAGAAGGACACAGAATGAGAGGAAATACTAGATAATTCTTCCAAAATGTGAAAGATTCAGACCACTGATTTAGCAAGTTCTATAAAACGGCAGTGGGATAAATCAAATAAATCCACATATAGGCATATCATGGTAAACTGCTAAAGATCAAAGAGAAAAGATTAATCTTTTCTTTTGCATGCAGAGGAAAATGATAAAACCTTCCAAGGAAGAACAATAAGATCAAGGGCTGATTTTCCCGCAGAATTAAAAGAAGACAAATGACAATGGAATTATATCACTAAAATGCTAAAATAATACAACTGTCAATCATGCATTCTTTGCTTTGTCAAAGGATTCTTAAAAATAGAGGTAAATTGAAGATATTTTTGACAATTAAAAAAAGGAGAAAATTCATTGTCATTAAGCCTTTAAAAGAAATAATAAAGCACATTATTTAGGCAAATGAAAGATAAAAAAATAAAGATAAGTCAATTAAAAGACTAATATTTTCAGATTGGATAATAATACAAAACCCAACTATATGATGCTTGTCACATAAATATAAAAACATAGAACAGTTGAAAATAAAAGGATGGATAAATCATAAAAAATAACCAAGAGAAGGCTGTTAAAACTATACTAACAGGCAAAACTGGCTTTAATGAAAGAGATAATACTAGAGATAAATACATTCTATAATAATAAAAGGGTCAATATATTGGAAAGACATAACATTTCATAATTGGTAGGCTTCTTATAGCATAGTCTAAAAAAAAATATATGTATTATATATTGTATACATATACACTTATAAATATACATACTTTTATATACACACATACATATTTGCTATATACGTGTGTATATAAAAGTATATGTGTACATATATATGTGTGTGTATATATATGTATATCTCCAGCAGAACTAAAAGGAAAAAAATCTGCAACCATAATGCAATGCTTTAACACATTCTCTCAGTTACAAACAAAAGGAGCAAGATCCATGGAGAATTTGAACAGGTAATTAACAAACCTGACCTAAATGTATATACAGAACATTCTGCCTCAGGTTTCTGAGCACTCCGTATTTTGAAGTACATGTGGACCGCTTATTAATAAAGGACCATAAAACAAATTTCAACAAATTACACAGAATTTGGATTTGAGTTCTGGCCATATTAGGTGTGAATTGGAATAATTAAATGATTCCTAGGAAATCCCTACATACTTATTCATTAATTAATACTTATTAATATTAAGGAATTTCTTTGTAAATAACCTGTGGGTTCAAAAAGATATTACAATAAAAATAAGAGCATGTTTTAGACTGAATGGTAATACTAACATGATACATAAAATCTTGTGAGATTTAGACACAACTGTGGTTAAAGAAGCAATTATAGTCTTTAATTCATATATTAGGAACGAAGACTGAAAGACAATGATATAAGCATCCATCTCAAGAAGCTAGAAAAACAACACATTATTTTTGAAACAGATAAAAGAAACAATTCATAAAAGGTATAAAACAATGAAATAAAAAATTCTGTGTAATAGAAAAATTCAACAAAGCTAAAGCTGATTTTTAAAAATATGAACAAAATTGATAAATTTCTGGTATGATTGATTAAAAGAAAAGGCCAAGGCACAAATAATCAATGCTAGAAATGAAAACAAAACAAAACAAAACAAAACAAAACAGACATTACTACAGAACCCAAAGAAATTAAAAATATAAAACAAGAAATTATTAGCGGCTTTGTGCCAATAAAGTTGAACATCTAAAAAATAAATAAATAAATTGGATAAAACAAAACTTGCCAAAGAACACCAAGAATAAATTGAAAATCTAAATAATACTATATATACTAAATAATTTTAAGTTAAATTCTTCCCCTCAAGACAAAAATGAAAAAAAAAAAAACAACGAAAATCGAATATAACACTCCAGTCCTAAACTGATTCATTAGTAAAATATTTCAAATATTTAAGAATGAAATAATTTTATACACTTTTTTGAAAGAATAGAACAAAGAGAATTAATCCCAGCTATGAAGCAAGTCTTATCTTGATACCAAAACTTGACAAAGATATGATAAGAAATTCAAATTGTGGATCAATCTTTCTCATAAACATAGATACAATAATCTTAAACAAAATACTAGTAAATTTAACTATATTTAATGAGTATAATTCATCAGGAATAAGTTGGAATTATTCCAATTATGAAAGTTTGGTTTACCATTAGAAAATCAATTAATATAATACACTATCTTGTTGGGACAACTGAGAAAAAAATAATCATTTCAATTTATTTATACAAAGCATTTGATAAAATGTAACATCTATTCATGATAAACACTTTCAGCAACCTAGGACTGGGAACTTAGGACTTACAAAAAATGACATATAGAAATATCATATTTAATGATATTAGATTAAAAACATTTTCTTCAAGACCAGTACTAAGATTTAACCCAATGCAATAAGGCAAAAAAGTTAAAAGTTATTATGATTAGAAAGGAAGAAATAAAATTTTTTTTCTCAGAAGGTATGATTATGTATTTAGGGAAAAAAACATTAAAATCTGTAGGTAACTGATTAAATTAACATGTAAATTTAGCATGAACTACAGGGTCCATACAGAAAAATCAGTAGTATTTCTATATATGAGGTTGGTGCAAAAGTAATTGCAGTTTATACTAGCCATACTTATAAAATAAAAACTAAAAAATGTATACCATTTACAATAATGTCTACTTTAGTTTGGGCTGCTATCACAAATTACCATAGACTAGTTGCCTTAAACAATAAACACATATTTCTCACAGTCCTGGAGGCTGGAAGATTGAGATCAGGATGCCAGCCTGGTTCCATTCTAGTGCGGGCCCTCTCCCGGGATGCAGACAGCCAGCTTTTCTTCATATCCTCATATGGTGGAAAGAAAGCTAGAGATCTCTCTGGAGTCTCTTTTATAAGGGCATTAATCCTACATAAATGAGGGCTCCACCCTCATGACCTATTCACCTCCTAACGCTCCCATCTCCCAGTACTATCGCCCTGGGGATTTCAACATTCAAATTTTCGGGAGACACAACCATTCAGTCGACAACTACATCAAGATAAAAATAATTGAAATAGACCTGAAGAGAGTCCATTGACATAACCAACCTGGAGGACATCCAGGCACTATTTGCTAAAGCTCACATAGCAGGCACACCCTTAAACCCATAATTCTATTAATATTTCTTTGTAAATACCCCAGAAAACTTGTGCAGAAGAATGTTCACAGCATTATTATTTATAATAGCTTTGTCACCTCCAAAGATTTTTTCCTGGACTATTCCAGGAATCAGAAAAGAAGACACCATCTTTCAAATGCAATTGACCGAAATCTTAGTATACTGGCTAATTAGGCTTTGAGGGGTGGAAATGGTGAAAAAGTAGAGGTACTTCTTGTTTTTCTGTCCTTAAAGATGGAATATTGTTTGCCTAGAAACAAAAGGGGAAATCAGCCTGACTGAAATACAGTTTGTATTCCACGACATAGTAACTACTATTAAGGAGAAAAAACAGTTCTTTAGTTTTCAGTCATTTGGTATCTTTGTATTTCATACTCTTTTGAACTTTACAGAATTAGAACCTCCACTTAAGTAATACTATGTTTCCAGCTAAGGATGCATGGTCCTTTGGAAACCCTTTCAGTACGATTATAATCTTGATTACCTTAATATGAAAGTAACAAAACCCAGATGGCAACACATACCCTGTTAAAAATAAAAACGATGGATTGGGCGCGGTGGCTCACACCTGTAATCCCAGCACTTTTGGGAGGCCGAGGTGGGTGGATCACGAGGTCAGGAGATGAGATCATCCTGGCGAACACAGTGAAACCCCGTCTCTACTAAAAATAAAAAATAAAAAATAAAATTAAAAAAAAAAATAGCAGGGCATGGTGGCGGGCGCCTGTAGTCCCAGCTACTCAGGAGGCTGAGGCGGGAGAATGGCATGAACCCGGGAGGTAGAGCTTACAGTGAGCCGAGATTGCACCACTGCACTCCAGCCTGGGCTACAGAGCTAGCTCCATCTCAAAAATAAATAAATAAAAATAAATAAATAAATAAAAACGATGTATTGCCCTGTAAAGATAATCAGGCAAATTTAAAGCAGACTAAGACATAAAGAAAAGATTTTGCATTTATTGGTAATGTTATAGCTCTTTTGTGCTACAAATGAAGTATTTGCAAAGTCATAGCTTTTCAAGTTTTCAGTTTGACAAGTTGCTTTCTCACTTGTGGAAGGTAAGCACAATTTCCTATTAGTGTGCTTATGATTTTCTATGAATATTTTACTAATGGGACACGAACTCGGAAACTGATTAGAAGGGTGTTATTGTTGCTTCTGTGACTGGTTTTGTCGTTATTAGTACAATTTGCTTTTTAAAAATAAGTCATCGTTTTCCTGGTCTCAGAGATGAAGTTATGGCTGCTTGAGTTTTTTCCCAGACAAAGACACAGAACAATGATTAAATAAACACATCGAGTTCCCATTATCAGAGTTATTCTGTAATTTCCTCCTGCTGACTTGAAAAAGTCATTTAGGCTGCATTCAGATGAAATGAGGAGAAATGAGATACAATGAAAATTCATTCTATCCCGCCTGCCATAGACTCTTGATAGAAACTCAACTCTTAACTTACTTAATGAATTTCAGCTAATGAAATACTTGTTGTCTGTTTGACTAAATATCAGAATAAACATTAGGTGTCAGCTTGGTTAACTATACACTAATTAAATTATAATGGTTTATTCGTTTTCAGATTTTTATGTACATGATCACTTTTACATACATAAGCTCATTATACGGTGAGATTAAGGAAAGAGACCCTATCTTATACATTTTTATTTCCTTAATACCTAACAATTTCTTCCCTTCCTAAAAATAAACAGTCTCTTGAATTTCTAACATTATGATTTTGCCTGTTCGTGAACTTTACCTAATTGAAATCATATGGTATATACTGGTTTGTGTCTAGATTTTGTCAATATCATGTTTATGAGATTCATCCATGTTGTTTTACTTACCAGGAATTTGTTCATTTTTATCACTGTTGTGTTGCTTTCTGTTATATGAAGATATAAATGTTTATACATACACTAAACTAATGATGGACATTTTGGTAATTAGCTATTATAAGTTACAATGGCATGAACATTTCTATACATGTTTCTTGGCGTAAGTATGGACAAATTTTTATTCAGTATATATCTAAGAGACAAGAATTGTTAGATAATAGGTTATATTCATGTTCAAATCTTCAAGTGGCACTACGTATTTCCAAGATATACCAATTTATGCTCCTATCAGCAGGGAATTAGAGTTCCTTTTGTTCCATATCTTTGCTATTCCTTAGTCTTGTCAGAGTTTTTAACTTCAGCTGCTCTGATGAGTTTATGAAGGTATCGCATAGAGGTTTTCATTAGTGTTTCTCTGATGACTAATGAGGTTGAGCATCTCTTCATATGTTTATTGGCCATTTTGATATTCTCTTTTGTGAAATGCTTACTCAAGTCTCTGGCTCATTTTTCTTTTAGGCTCTGCTCTTTTTCTTTAGGAAAATTTAGATATACTGTTCCTTCTTGTCTAGTTTTAGTAAATTGTCCTTTTATATGAAGAGTCTATTTTATATAAAATTTCAAATACATGTGAATAAATTTGTTCATAAGATCCACTTCTTATCTTTTGTAAGACCTGTATTTATGTCTCCTTTCTCATCATTGAGATTTAATTGTTCGTGGCTTCTCCTTTTTTTTCAATGATCATGCTTGCTAGGGATTTATTAATTGTATTCTTTTAAAATAATCTTTTTTGGACTTTTTAAATCAATTCTATTTTGTTTGCTTTTTATTATATTAATTTCTAGCTTTTTCTTTATTATTCATTTTATTCTCATTCCTTTGGCTTTGTTATTTTCTAACTTCTTAATTTAGTTCATTGATCTTCAATCTTCTTTTCTAGTATACGTATTTAAGGGAATAAATTTCTCTCAAAGTATTTCCCATTTTTCAGATGTTTTATTTTTATTTTTATTTTTTTGGAGATGAAGTCTCACTCTTGTCCCCCAGGCTGGAGTGCAGTGTACGATCTCAGCTACCTACAACCTCCGCCTCCCGGGTTCAAGTGATTCTCTTGCCTCAGCCTCCCAAGTAGCTGGGATTACAGGTGCCTGCCACCTTGCCCAGCTAATTTTTGTATTTTTAGTAGAGACAGGGCTTCACCATGTTAGACAGGCTGGTCTTGAACTCCTGACCTCAGGTGATCCGCCCGCCTCAGCCACCCAAAGTGCTGGGATTACAGGTGTGAGCCACCGCGCTCAGCCTTAGATGTTATATTTTCATCATCATTCAGCTTAAGATACTTCATTATAAACTATTGTTTTGTTTTCTTCTTTGATCCATGGGATACTTTGAAGTGTATTGCTTAATTTCAAACATACTGATTTTCTAGGTCTCATTTTGTTATTGACTTTTTGCTAAATTGTACTGCAGTCAGAAAACATATATTTTGCATGACCTTATTCAATTGAAATTTGTTGATGTTTCCTTTATGGCCTATCATATAGTAACTTATTAAATGAGAGAGCCTGTAAATAATGTGTTTTCTGCAATTCCTGGGTGTATATGCCAATCTATATATGCCAATTTCTTATTTGTGCATTTTAAATCTTCTATATCCTTACAGTTTGTTTTGTCTGCTTGTATTGGTAGTGAGAAACATATTGAAAGATCCCACTATAATTTTCTTAGAATTCTTTAGTTTATTCATGTACTCATTCATTCAACAAACAATTATTCTGGGCCTATCAAATTTTAGAAAATATAGCCTATGAATTGCATTGAGGAAGTTTTTAGTAATTAAGGAAAGTAGTTAGGCTTTTATAAATTTTAAGGCAATGTTATTAGTTGTATAAAAATTTAGGATTATTGTATCTTTCTATTGAGATAATAATGCTTTTCCTTTTATTTTAATAAAGTGTTTAACATTATCTTTTTTGAATATTTCATGGTTTATAGTCTACTTTGTCTGATGTTGATATAGTTACACAATCTTCCTTTGGCTAGTGTTTGCATTCTATGTATTATTTTTTCATTCTTTTAATTTTACCTTTTCCTGTAAGGATTCCAAAGATGCTCATTTTTGGAATCATCTTGGATCTGCAATGTGGATTATTATGAAAAATAATAACAGTTTTACAGTACTTAATATGTTAGGCTCTAGCACATACATATTAATTCACTTAATCTGTACAATCATCCTATGAAAGCAATGATTATGTATTCATTTATTTAATTCATATATTAATTCACTTAATCTGCTTGATGAGTCTACAAAATCAAATTATTATTATCATTATTATCATTGTTTTACAAATAGAGAAACTGATGCTCAAAGAGGAAAAAAAAACTTGCTCAAAATTATAGAACTGATGAGAGGCAGAGACAGTTTGGAAATAGCAATCTAGCTTTGGAATTTGTTCTTTTACTTACTATCCTGTGCTACCACTTAAAAAAATTGAGAGTCCAAAAATGTAGTAGAGGGATTTATGATTCATGGACTTGCCACCAGTACAATCACTTAGGCCCCATGCCCAGAAGGGTGCCCTGTGTTTGGGGTTTAATGCCTTGCAGTGACCATCTTGAAATCCTGCACAATTTTGTCTTTGTGATAAAATCTGTGTTTTGTGAGTGAAGATGGATGGGATAATGCAGCACACCCTGTGGACTTGGAACCTCCTTACCTCCCTTGGATGGGCTCTCAGCCATCCTTTCCCCTAACTCCATGTAGCAATCACTGTGGCCTCTCCACCAGGTCGGGGACTCGGCACCGGGAAAGTGGGATCAGGCCTTGTGCTCTGAGTCATGGGATGGGCCCAGCAGCTGTGGGGGTCTATACACACCCTTTGAGTACCCCTTGCTCAAGCAGCATATTAAATCGCAAACAGAAAACACTATGAATAGGAAATATAAAACAGGTGAAGAGGGACCATGAAAGAAAAGTTTCTGTCCCCTTCTTCCCTGCTTTCTGGGAAAGGGCCTCACATTTTCACTGGGCTTGTAAATTGTCACTGGACCTAGTAGATGCTAGTTGGTACGTTGTTTGCTGAGACCACACTTTCATTGTCTTTATCTTTTATATCTTAAACATCTTTTAGGTACATTTTTCTATCTAGTATTTGAAACACACAACCTTTCCATAGCCCTTACATACAATTACACTTTGCTGTGGATGTTTACAGTTTACTGAGCATGATTACATTCATTGATCCACTTCTCCTCCTGAGTCCCCAGGTGACATGGGGGAAATATTATCATCCCTGCTTTGCCAAGGAATAAGTGGGTTATTCAAGGTTTCACATTGAATACATGGCTGAACTGGGGCTTGAATATTGGTGTTCTAAATACAAAATAGTTTCCTTCCCACTAAATCACAACTTACTTTTAAGAAGGCATCTTTTTTGGATCTCAAAGAGGACAATTTCACATCCAATATTGGCTATGGAATTCCCATATTGCATCTTTAGTATAGCTACTTATAAAGCACAAGCTTCTACTAACATATTTTATTCACATGGCCCTTTGGAGCCAGTTTTACAATGTTTTCAGTCACAAGCAAAGAAACAAGTAGCTGAAAGCGGGCAATTAGGATTGTACTGAGAGTTTTGGAAGTGGGTGGAATGTCCTTAAAATCCGAACATCTGGTTGTTATACTTGGTGAGCAATAAATGATTAAAGTGTTGCTGACACCAGTTAGCAGAAATGTATTCCAAAGCTTTGGTTTATGTGGGTTTTGTTTTTAAAAGGGCCAATGATAAAAATATAATCATTCCAAATGTGACTAACACACATGATTTGCCTCCCCCTTTTCAATTCATCCTATTTAGTATTCTATAAAGTATATTAAAATGATTGGTGAAATGGTGTTCACAATGATTGCTATGTCTACAACCCCTCTAAAGCACAAATGCTCCTGAATTTACAATGGTGTTATGTCCAGAAAAAACCATAGTAAGTTGAAAGTTGAAAATATTGTAAGACAAAAATGCAATTAATATAGCTAACCTACCTTACACGTGCTCAAATCACTTCCTTAGCCTGTGGTTGGGCAAGGTCATCTAGCAACACCACATGCTAGAGGCTCGATGGTTCACCCTCATGATTGCAGGGCTGACTGCTTGCTGTGGCTCTGTCCCTGCCTACCATTGCGAGAGAGTATGGTACCGTGTATCACTAGCCTGGGAAAAGATCAAAATTCAAAGTATAATTTCTACTAAATGTGTATCACTTTTGCCCCATCATAAAGTCAAACCATCATAAGTGGATCCTAAGTTGGGGACTATCTGTAAATTCGAGGATTCTTCTACATGAAATCACTTTGAGGTTTTCCAGATGCAACACAGAGAACACAGTGTTGAGATAACTTTTATTTTTGTGGTGCCATCTCTTTAATAGTTACGTACACTTGGAAATTCAATTCACTTATTACTTGTAGGCACCAGTGGCATCGGGAGGCAAATTATTAAAAAATAAAAATTTCACATTAAAAAAATGCTAGCCAGTTGCAGTGACTCACACCTGTAATCCCAGCACTTTGGGAGGCCAAAGCGGGCTGATCACCAGAGGTCAGGAGTTTGAGACCAGCCTGGTGAAACCCTTTGTCTACTAAAAATAGAAAAATTAGCCAGGCGTGGTGGCAGGTGCCTGTGGTCTCACCCACTCGGGAGGCTGAGGCAGGAGAATCACTTGAACCCAGGAGGTGGAGGTTGCAGAGTCGAGACCGTGCCACTGCACTCGAGCCTGCGTGACAAAGTGAGACTCTGTCTTAAAAAAATAAAATAAAATAAAAACAATGGTGAAAGCAAATAATGGGGTAGTCTGAATCCAAAATTATTCTTTCCTGAATTTCCTGTTTATTTCAGAGCATAAACAAAAGCTGTTGGGTGCTGTTTATGCTGTTTCCTCATCTCATTGGGAGTGTTAATAGAACTGTCCTGCCTGATGGAATAACCGCATAAAGTGAAACTCTCACGAAGGCTCTTGAATATTACCTTCTTGTTAAATGGAAAATTTGGGACACTGGATCTAAACAAAATAATACAAAACATGTTCAGTTTTGCCCAAAAAGTAGAGTGGAAAATGGAAGTAAAGGAAGGACAAAGACAGTTCCTTGAAGTATATAACAAAATGCTCAGAAGTTGAACCAATTGATCTGTGGAGCACAGAGGAAAGTTTTGAAGCTAAAATCATAAAATGTTACTCTCAGTAGAGAGAAGGGGGTTTTCTTTCACTTGCTTCCTTTTGTAAGTAAACTGCCTTTTGATTGTAATACACAAGTGAATTTACTCAGGTGGACAACAATGTCACTTTATTCCTCCAGCAGATTTCATCTTGCTCTCAAGGCCTTGCAGTGGCAACAGCGGGGGGATTTAAGCTTGCAGATCCACATAAGCCAGTTTCTCCCAGTTGAAAGCACTCTCTTCAAATCGAAGTTTGACTCCCAGTCAGGATGATTTCTTTTCCCCCAGACAGCTTCCCTGCCCCTCCTCCTTCCCAGGAAGGGACCTGGGTACGGGAGCTTCCATTTCCTGTGGCTGTAGGGGAGGGACCCATGGTGCCATGCTTTCTGGAAACTTGCTGTCCTCTGCAGAGTCCTGCAGGTCACTGGGTGCCCTGCACTGGTGCAGTTGAGGGTGCTGGCATCACTTCGAGTTTAGGCCACTCTACTGTTTTTGGCGGTGGCTGCCCATGCCTCCATCCACAGGGTCCTCAGACTCATGCTGATTTGGGCCACTGGTTTGCTCAGGGGACATTTTCTCTGGCCAGTATACCCAGATATGTCCTCCTGCCAAAGGAGAGGCCACTCTGAATGACAGCCCACCTCCCCAGGCTGCACTGGGGAAGGAGGAAGTGGACCCCCATGTTCTCATAGGCTGGGTAACCCATCTGGGTTTTGGTCTTTGTCCCCCTCCTCACAGAAGGTTTCGTCCTGAGAGGTAATCAGGGCTGGCCGTCTGCATCCCTCTCTCCCCCTATATCACTCCAGGCTTCACTTCTGATGGGACCTGCCCAGTTCCTCCCTCACTGTCCTTCCCCGCTTGGGGCAATAAAGACAGAAGGGATGATTCAGGAACAGAAAAAGATGACTAAGATGGGGAAAATACTAACATACAGATGTTTCAAAAATATATTTCTTACTTGTTCTATTTATTTTTATTCTCTACTTTCTTATTGAATCAAAGGTGTTCTGCAGCCTCGATTTGAGAAATAGTTGGTGGAGTCTCTCTCCCTTTCTCACTTCCACCATCTTCCTGCCCAGTTTGCCCTGTGATCTTCCCCTGTATACAAGGCCCGATCACGGTTAACTGCCTTCCAAAAGGACAAACTCAAAGAATCCAGCCAAATCCTCAAGGATCGCAGTGTTATCAACAGTCATCTGAGTTGAGAATATACACAATTATATACAGAATGTATTCTTTAATCTTCTTCTAACAAAGTTACATATAAAAGTGGGGTTATTTTTAAGGTCCTTCATAAAATGAAGAGAATGCTTCCAATTATGCCTAATTAAGCCCATACATGATT
Source organism: Theropithecus gelada (assembly GCF_003255815.1). Lineage (NCBI taxonomy): Eukaryota > Metazoa > Chordata > Mammalia > Primates > Cercopithecidae > Theropithecus > Theropithecus gelada. The sequence continues at coordinate 58,921,996 of NC_037676.1, forward strand.
TTTTTTTCTTCCTGATTCACTAGGCCTTAGGAGCAAGAACTCCAGTACCTAAGGGAAAGATGCTGCAGCTGCGTGTCTGGGATACTGAAGGAGCAATGACTGGATGGAGAGTCAGCTGAAGATTTTCTTCAAAAAGAAAAATATTCTGTAGAGAAACTATGAATGGATCATGTGAATAAGTAGGGAAAACACTGTTTAAAAGTTCAAGAGAACAGAATATTTTAAAATTGTATCTTAGAATCTGCCACTCATGTACACAGCTCAGATGTGCCCATTTCTCTCCAGCTTGCTCTAGTCTAAAACAGTCAGTGAAGAGCAGCATGTTTTTGGCTACATTGAGGACATATGTTGTGGAAGGTTGTGCCTTGGCCTTAGGGCCACAGAATTCTCAGTGCTAATCCCCGCTTGCCACTTAATAGCTGTGTGAGCTTTGATAAATCAAGGGATTTCAAATCACTTGATTTCTCTGTGCCCCAATTCCTTCTTCACCCTCTGGGGATCTTGTAAAGACTGAGTTAGCACATAGAATATCTAGCTAGTTCATTATATGGCAGCATATGGTACATATAGATACTGAATAAATATTAGTTCCTTCCTTTTTTCCCCTCCTTTCAGTTGCTTCATTTACATAAAAATAATACATCTTCTTATATTTAAAAAGAAATAGTTCAAGACCAGCCTGGGCAACGTAGTGAGACCCTGTCTCTACAAACTAAAAAAATTGACTGGGCATGGTGGTGTCCATCTGTCCCAGCCGCTCAGGAGGCTGAGGTGAGAGGATCTTATGAGCCCAGGAGTTCGAGACCACAGTGAGTTATAATTGCGCCACTGCACTCCAGCCTGGGCAACAAAGCAAGAACTCACCAATAAAATAAAATAAAATTTAAAATAAAATAAAATAATTTTAGGCTTTCCATTGATTTAGATTGTTCTTCCTCAAATCAGGACTGATTGCTATTGGTCTAGTTAATAAGACTAATTCTATTCTGAGACAGGGATGAGAAATTTGCTTTTAACTTTGAACTCTGCCTCCAGAACTGCAACTCCAATATCAGGTCACTTACAGAACGAGCCACTTTCTGATGTGTGAGGTGCTTTTCTATGTCTGTATTCTGGAAACAATGGAACCTGTAGTATTTGGAGATATCACAAAGAACTTGTGGCAGAGGTGGCTACTGTCTACCAAAGATTCATATTTTCCTTCTAACCGTGCAGAACGAGGTGGTTCCCAGCCAGCTCCGCACTTCACAGAAGTTTTTCCCACTTCTGTCTAGTGGCCTAGAGGGGCTGGGCCGCTTGTCTTCAATGGCAGTGTCAGAGCAGAGTGCTCTCTCTCTGTCCCTTCAGGTGGATGTTGTGGCAAATCAAGGCACCCTTTTCATACCTTCTTTCTTGTCTTGTCCAGCATTGGATGTTGATGGTCAGGGTGACTTTGGAGACCATTTCTTGAAGATGGCCGAGTTTCCATCATACCTAAAGGTAAATAGGTTCCCTCTAGCAACCCACTGAGATTAATTAGCATCCTCTGTGATTCCAGTCCCTAGCCCCACCCCTGCTGCTGCCTGAAGGCAAGAACCAACCTTTATAGGGAGACCAATGGATGGGGAGTAGAGTCTGGTTCCAGGGAATCTGAGCTTGTGCAGCTGCTATGAGTCAAATGGTGTGGGGTGAAGGGTGCTGGACCAGGGGTGGACTACTCGATCCACTCACTTTATTGTAAAGCAGTTAGTTTGTAAAAAAAAGAAAAAAAAAAAATTTGACCTTGCAGTTTTCTTACATTGGTTTTAGGAGCTTGGGTAATGTGACTCTGCCCTGAGAGATGATCATTTTCCCAATTTCTGAGTCCTCTGGTGGACAGCCACACCTAGACAAGGTTAATTTCTCCAGGACGGGCTGTTATATGTTACTTGAGAATCAGGATTTAGAGTGAGGACTGTGAAAATTGTGCAGTTGTTTGTATAAAATTTCAGGTTGAAGAATCACTCAGCAAAACTAAACAACAGCAACAAAAAATGAATTAAAAGAAAATCTGTTAGATGATATCTTGGTATTCAAGCTATCATCCCCTTAAAATAACTATCAACTTCTAAGTGGTAAATGGGAGATGAGTGGAAAATTCTAAAATGCCCTGTTTGCCAGCAGATTGTTTTCCATTCTTTTGTAGTATTTGGCATCTATAAACCTTAGTTCATGTTAGGCAATGTGCTTTTTCAGAAGATGAAGAAGATGGCCAAGTTGCACCTAAAAGGCACCCTGTATGCTGCATCTCCACATCATGCACCTCCACTGCAGTGAAGCCTCACAGTTGCTTTTGAAAAGTATGAGTTTCTACAGTGAGCAAACAAAATAATGCATAGTTCAAAGCACTTTGTAAACTATAAAGGATTATACAAATGTCAAGTATTATTATAGCAGAGCAATTTTGTCTGTTTCTTTGAAATGTTTTTTAAATCCCTGATAACTAAAAAGATGTGGGTCCATCATGTCATAATGTAAGAACTCTGTTCATTTCTCTGTAACTTAAGTTTGTAAATTTTCTTTTTGAATACCCCGAACTGCCCCCTCCCCTAAAAACACACACAGACACACACACACACACACACACACACACACACCACACACAACGAGCCCAAAGGGCTACTAAATATTAAAAATTTAAAAAGTAATTCTGCTACTAAATACTAAAAATAAAAAATGATTATATTAAAACAACCTAACATTGCATAGCTTCCAAATCCTTCCCGTGTTGACTAAGGAAAGGGGATGTATTTCTATTTTTCAGAGTACCTATGATGGTTTGCTATGTAGTATCATGTGTAGCACAATCACTCAAGTCAATGCTGGAGAATTGAAAGAAATAATTGAACATAAAGCAAGTGCTTTTTGGTATAGCAAACAAACTGGGTGTACAGCAGTACCAGGTGTGATGATTTCATTGTGTTTCACACTTTTGAGGTTGGAGTTACCCTTTCCTGAAGGCGAGTGTGGGGTCCACTGAAACGGCACAGTCAACGGCATGGTCTGCTCCCCAGGCTGGCTGTAGGAGCAGTGAGATGCAGTCATTGTTGTTGTTGAAAATTATAAGTATTTTGAGATGTTTGATCTTTTTATTTAAACAAAAAGGTTCTCCTGTAGGCGGGAGACCAAATGCTATGCAGCAGATGTAGCTGGGTAGGGCAAGTTGATAGTGACTGACGTGGTGATGGTGATTTACAGTTTATTTTAGGTGCATTTACACACATGAGTTTTCTATTTTCTTTTTGAAGATAAGGAAAATAGATTTAAACTGCTTATTTGAATATATAGCTTCTAAAATGTAATGCATAAAAATATATAGAATATTAATTTTTATTTATTCACTTGTTCAGATGTTTGAAATTGAGAAACATTTATATCCTTTCTAGTAGTGTAAATCTATATTTTGTCAATAGGTAAGGACGTACTGCAGGAAAATAGGAGAGCTGTTCTGGAGACTAAGCACTGTGTGTCTCTTGTGCAGTCTCTGCATTTCTCAGAAAAGACAGTATATTCCCTGTATGTACTTCAGGGAAAAAGCAGGCACACAAACAGACAAAAAGCAAAACAAAACCAAAACAATAGCACAATCCCATGAAACTAAAAAGGTCTCAAGGAAAAAAAAGACATTTATTCAATTTATTATTTAATCTTGATAGTTCTGAAACTAATGTAGACATTTCATTCTCATTACAGACAGCAAAAAGAAAAGCTGAAAAGGAAAAAATTGTTTCATAACCCCCATTATTTTTCCTGAAAGCAAATGGAAATCTTAGGTTTTCAATATAAATGTACTTGGCAACTATTCTAAAAGACTCAAGGCTTGGGAATGATGATGGTTCTTCCTCTTCCTCAGTGAGCAACAGCTTTCGTTTGGATAAAATGACTCACACTAACTTTACATCATCTGATGAATCAGTTATGACCTAAATGTCTGCCAAAAGTTAAAACTTTGCTCCGCACTTACATACAATGATGTCTATCCAGCGAGAAAAGGATTTCCAGGTTTTGCCTGAAAATTGACAAGAATTAACACAAAACAGAATTGTATCTAACAGACACGCATAGGGAGCTCCTAGAAGTTGGGAAACCTTGACTCCCATTCACCTGACAAATATAGGTGGACTTTTCTTCTCTTCCTCCTCTCCCTCCTCCCTCTCCTCCTGCCCTTCCTCCTCTTTCCCATTCTCTTCCTCCTCCTCCCTCTGCTGCTTTTTAAATATAAGTTCTATTTATATTAAAATTACTTGAATTCATAGACATTCATTCCCCCTCTTCCTTCCCTTCCTCTTCCCACTCCTTCTCTTTCTCTCCTCCTCTCTTCTTCCCCCTCCCCCTGCCCCATCTCCTGCTCCTTTCCTTCCTCCTTCCCCTCCTACTTCTCCTCCTCCTCCTCCCACTCTTTCCCTTCCTTCTCCTCCTCCTTCCTCTCCTCTGGCTTTTCCTCTGCCTCTTCCCCTTTCTCCTCCTCCTCCTCCTCCTTTGTATTTTCTTTGATCCTAGGTGTATCCTCCACTCTCATCTTTTTCTTTCAAAATTACTTGAACAGACAAAAACTCATTTCTGTCTTTTTTTGAAGCGGGCAAAGGGAAAGATGCCTGGGAGGGGAGGGGAAGTGGAAATAAATTGCCTTCCTTCAGTTATTCTTTTGTCTTCTCTTCTCTCCGTGGCCCGTTTGTTCTCTCTAATTAAGATATAGTCAGAGAAATGCAAATCAAAACCACAATGAGATACCATCTCACACCAGTTAGAATGGCAAGCATTAAAAAAATCAGGAAACAACAGGTGCTGGAGAGGATGTGGAGAAATAGGAACACTTTTACACTGTTGGTGGGATTGTAAACTAGTTCAACCATTGTGGAAAACAGTGTGGCGATTCCTCAAGGATCTAGAACTAGAAATACCATTTGACGCAGCCATCCCATTACTGGGTATATACCCAAAGGATTATAAATCATGCTGCTATAAAGACACATGCACATGTATGTTTATTGCAGCACTATTCACAATAGCAAAGACTTGGAATCAACCCAAATGTCCATCAGTGAGAGGCTGGATTAAGAAAATGTGGCACATATATACCATGGAATACTATGCAGCCATAAAAAAGGATGAGTCTATGTCTTTGTAGGGACATGGATGCAGCTGGAAACCATCATTCTCAGCAAACTATTGCAAGAACAGAAAAACAAATACCACGTGTTCTCACTCATAGGTGGGAATTGAACAGTGAGATCACTTGGACACAGGAAGGGGATCATCACACACCGGGTCCTATTGTGGCAGGCGGGGGAGGGATTGCATTGGGAGATATACCTAATGTAAATGACGAGTTAATGGGTGCAGCACACCAACATGGCACATGTATACATATGTAACAAACCTGCACGTTGTGCACATGTACCCTAGAACTTAAAGTATAATAAAAAATAATAATAAATTTAAAAAAAAAGATATATGAGTGAAAAGGATACTAGAGGCAGAATATTTAGGCCTCATTTTCTGAGCGCACTCTTCCACGTGGCTGGCGTCTCTGCGCCGAGGTGCCCTGACTGACAGTGTAGACGCCCTGCTCTCATCCCCGCAGCCGCGTGGGATGGCCCCCGCGTGCGGCGAGTTTTCCATGCTTGGCGCTGGTATGTGTTCTCTGTCTGAGGGGTTTTCTTCGGCAGGTGGTGGTGAAGTGAGCAGGTGAGGTGTAGCACCCCCAGGGAGCCCTCCCCATCTCATAGATTCTCATCGATTCTGAAGACTGTTCCATAAGGGTTCTTGGAGGGTTCCCAGCAGAATCGAGCCCAGTTCCCACAGTGGTCACCAACTTGCTGTTATACACTTACATTAGTATAGTGCATTTTCTCTTTCCTGATATTCTAATATATTTTCCCCCTTCTTCCCTGTGCTTCCTGAGGTCATCTTCTAACTACCTGTCCCCAAGTCCTTTGCTTAGGTTCTGCCCTAGGAGGAACCCAAAGTGTGATGGTCACTGTCCTAAATATCATGGAAGATAAAGGGCTTGGAAGCATTTTCTTATGAACAACATTCACAGGGTTCTGGTACACATATTTTAATGGGATTTTCTAATAGTGTGTGACAGTTAGATGGTGCTTTGTGGTTAACTACAAGCTGTCAGACAAATTATTTATGTTGATCCTTAGAGGTTAGTATGCATGCAATTATTATTAACATTTTACTTATGAATAAATGGTGTCACAGAGGACAAATGGCTTATTCAAAGTCACAGATAAGATCTACAAAGAAAACCCGGGTTTCCTTTTACTATGTGAAATTCTATCCATACAATTAGGACATTTATCCTTTACTGTCAAATTTATGGAAAGTGAATTTTACTAATCTTTGTTTGATTTTTCCTGCTGTCTTTATTTTGACTTTCTAGTTGTGGGCCTCAAAAATAGTAATATAGTTGTTTCCTGCTTTTCCCAGTGAGGAATAGAAATGAGCCAGTTAATTTTGTAAGTTACAGCTATAGTTCATGCCTATGTACAACAGGCCAGTGATATAATGTAAAAGTGAGTGATATAGTCCCTGGAAATTAATTGGGTAATTCTGTTACATAGTTGTATGATGATTCTTTTCTCTTGTTCCCAAAGCAACCCCCTAGGAGAGATGGAGATGGAGGTGGATGGGGTGGGAGTTGGAGAGAAAAAATGAATTATGTTTAGCAAAAAGAAGCAAATCTTGGGTGATTCATTTCAGATTGCCTAGGAAGACTGTCATCTCACAAAAAAAAAAAAAAAAAAAGCCTATTCTCGTAAGACTTCCCTACCCGCTCTGCAGTGTTAAAGGAAAATTTTCTCCAAGATAAACACTTTGCATAGGCACTTATCTTACTGTAAAGACTAATTCACTAAGTCTGCAATTCGTAATGCTGAAGCCTCAAAGTCAAAACTGTGGTGAAATTCCCAATACTTTCCTAAACAATGAGGAGATAAAATTCGACGGACAGCCAGGATAGAAGTGTATATTTCTTGCATTCTCTACGTGCTAGCGTGCATGTAGTACTGGAAATTATTTTCTATAAAATTCAACAAATCCCTCAAGTTTTTATAAAGTTGTCTGTTTTAAGGATGGCTTCAGAAATGTCTAAAACGAAGTAAATAGAGTCACTGTTGACAAAATTTCCGAAATAAAAACAAGTTTTATTCCTAAACCTCCAGCATATTTAACTTTCTGGTTTGATTTAAGTTGCAGTTAGCGTTTTGTAGTGAAGAGTTATGATGTTAACCACAAGGAACATAAAAGTAAACATAAAGTCTGCTTCAAAAAAAAAAAAAGCAAAACTGAAATATCAGTCTCCTTATTCAGCAGAAGTTGTCTTATACCTGGTGTCTTGTTAATTTTTGTTGAAATCTTTCTAGGATAGATTTGTCTATCTTCCGTGGGTCTGGAGGGCCACCCGTACCTTTTGTGTATTTAATATTTAGTATTATAATCATAAGTGTTTTTTTTTTAATTATCTGTTGTTTTTGTTGTTTGTTTTGGTTGAGGAATGTGAAGAAGTTAATATATTGGGGCTTTGGTTTCCTTCCTTTAGGAAAAAAGACTAGTTTGAAAGAGCTTTTTATTTCTGGGAAATATAAAAGAGAAGGGAATGTTTTAATGGAAAATTTCCAACCTCCTCTTCTTTTAATCCAGAGTCAGGAAACACTTTTAAAAATAGGATCAGATTTGGTACATATAGTTATGTAGGTGAAAAAGAACTGAACTGAACTTGGGCTGGACACATAAATGAAAGTCAGAGTTTAAAAAAGCCATGTTTCTATAAATGAAGAAAGTGGAGGCTTTGCATTCATATTGCTAATTAACTCAAAAATTAAGTAAATAGCTTTTTCTGATGTTTTTTTAAATAAATCTTGTAGGGATATGATTGCTTTTGGTACATAGAAGAGTAGAATGATTTGAAAATTCAGGTTAATAGGTCAGTCGAAGGTTGAAGTTAGTGCCTAAGAATGTTACAATTCCTTGCTCCCAAGATTTTTTTACTAGCAGTGAGATATTGGGTTAACAATGTTTTCATTCACTTGCAATTCACAGGATCCATTTTCTTTTTTCAATACCATTTGTTTGACTTAAGCTTTGGAAAAATCCCACTTTTGTATTTGTAAAAGACAGGTTTTTCAATTAGAAAATGAGACATGTTCAATTTTATCTTCTGACAGGTAAAAAGTCTTGGAACAAAAGAATTAACATTTATTTTGCTAGCATAAATGTGAGAAGTCTCCAAGGACTTCTCCTTTTGGGAAATATATTTCAATCAACCTGACTATTCTGCAAAGTAAGGAGTGAGTTCTTTTTATCTTTTTTATATTCTGAATTTGATATCAAAGAGGAATCTCTGGAGACAAGAGGCCATTATTTTGTGATCTAGTAGCTGCATGATAATGATGAAACCACCTTCCTAGATTTCATAACATGCCTCATACTTCTTAGCTGAATTTTAGAACAGAGTAAAGCTTTGCATTGCCTGGTGTGTCTAAAGCAACGTTGGGCTTTGAGTACTGATTTGAATTTCTGTGCTCTCGTTGCCCTTGACTTTCCATGTGATGTTAAGCAAGTGATTTCATTTTTCTGGATCTCCATTTCTTCATCTATTGTGCAAGGAGGCTTTGTCCAGATCTTCTCAGTGCATCTCTTAGGCAATACCCTCTATTCCATAATGACTTTTTCAAATGTGGCAAAGCTAATACTTACACAATTCATGGGCAATGCTCTCAGATGCTTTAGTATTTTTCAAAGGAAGACTTTGAATTCTATGTTCAAATCAGAGGTGAGAAATATTTGCAATGATTTATCAGACAGTGTTATTTTCTCCTCGTACTGACGAATCCTACAGGAAAAGGAGTTAACATAATAGTATTCGAATCATCTCAAACCTTGAATCCAAACACTAGCTTCAGAAAAAGTTGTAGTGGTGGGAGCTGTTTGGAGGCAGCAACAAAGAGCACAGGAACTGTAGAGGCAAAGTCAGAAATAAAGTTTCTTAAACAAGACCTAAAGCACAGTCACAAAGGAAAAGACTGATAATTGTTCTTACAATAAAATTTAAAACTACTGCATGAAAAAAGACACCAGAACAATCTCAAATGACCAACGACAAATTGGAAGACTTGTGCCACGAATATAACCCAATGAATTAATATTATGTGTGTATATATATGCATATATGATTTATAGAAAAAATATAAATTCCTATAGAAAAATGTGTAAAATATATTTGAACTATAATATGAAAATATAAGATGTAGAAATTATTAAATGTGTAAAATATTCAACCTTTGCTAATCAAATAATTGAAAATTCATGTTTCAGATAAAATATCTTTCACATATTAGATTGAAAGATTTTAGAAAGAATGGAAATACAGTTGCTGTTAATGTGGAAAATTTCTTTTGGTGGAACTAGGAATTTGTGCAATATTTTCTTGGCATTTAGGCAAAAGTATTAAAAGGACTTAAAAGAGCATACTTTTAAGTATGATCCAGCAATTCTATTTGTTAGGAATCTATTCTGAGGACAAACTGACAAAATACACTATACATGGTGATTTTTAGAGTATCTTTCCAGTAGCAAAAGGTGGAATTACCCAAATGTTGAGAAAAATTAGTTAAATAAATTATGGTACATCTGCAACAAAGAATAATATGCAGCTCTTAAAAATGATTATACATGGGTTTATTGGAATCAGTCATTTATGTATATCATCAAGTTTTTAAAAAAATTACAGACCATAATGTAGCCGTGCTGGAAATATTTTTAAAAGAAAGGAAAAGAAGAAAAAAATAGACTGCGATTTGTTTGCCATAGCTGAATAGAAAAAAAAGCTGAAAGCCTATAAACCAAAATGAGGTGACCAGTTGTCAATTAGTTTCAAATTTGGGGTTATTTTTCTTATTTGTGTATACTTATATTTTCTAATTTTCTACAGTAAATACACATTCTTTGTGAAATAGAGAAACTAGTAAAATATAACAAAATTTGTACCATTTATCATTGTAATTTCACTTCTAATAACTTTCCTAAGCAAGTAATAGGAGCTGTAGAAGAACTTTTATGTAATGTTGTTTATCAAAATGTTATTTAAAATGGGGAAAATATGGGAATAAACCTAAAAGTACAATGAGAAATGGTGAAATAAACCATAGTACCTCCACGGTATGGGATGATCATTCTTACTGATAGAAGAAAGTACTATATTTCATGAAATAAGAGGAACACAGCAAGATTTCAAGTATGAACTCCAACAACAACAACAAAAAAACATTTTCTCATACATAAAGGGGGAAAGAAAGGCTGGATAAGCATGAACACACACCACACACACTGGCACACACCTGCCACCGCCCCCTAAACACACACACACATTCAGGCAAGCCAGAAATGTTCAGGTTTGTTTCATGGGTTTTACAAATGGTTTTGTCTCTTTGATATGTGTTAGCATTTTCTAAATTCTCCCCATTGAATACTTATCACTATTTTAAAACACCCCACATCAAGCTTAATGCCCTTAATTCCTGGTGTAGGGTGTAATGGTATTAGGCAAAAAAGCTGTGCCGTGACGCAAGTGTGATGCATTTGAACAGGTATGCCTTCTTTTCCCTACAGTGTCCATACTGAAAATTTGCTCCCCACCCACTGTCTATTATGCTGTCATCTTCTCCTTCTTTAGCACGCACTACATTTTTTGAAAATTAGGTTTTCGATACATTCTCATGGACAATTAAACAAATATTTCTCCATGATCATGACCTCACAGGGACTATGCACACACACTCACTGAAGTGCCGAGTGGAAAAGGAGACCTGCAGGGGCTAACTGGTAGCTCTACAGCTCTGAGAGCATTTCTCTGAAGTCACAGGGACAACAAGGTGGAAACATCTGTGGTAAAGAGATTGAGTTAAAGATTTTATTTTTTTCTTTTTCATTACAAATAGGTTTAACTTATATTTCCATGATGATTCGTGATGTTGAGTATCTTCAGGGAATTGCAGGTCAAAACTACAGTGAGAGATCACCTTGCACCTGTAGGCCATTATTTAAAAAAAAAAAAAAAAAGAGAGAGAGAGAGATAACAAGTGTTGATGAGGGTGTGGAGAAAAGGCAACCCCTGGTCATTGTTGGTGGGAATGTACATTGGTGCAGGAGAACAGTGTGGAGGTTCCTGAAGAGATTAAACATAGAGCTATCATATGACCCAGCAATTTCTCTTCTGCGTATATACCCAAAGAAAATGAAATCACCACCTCATAAAGACATCAGTACTCCCATGTTAATTGCAGTGCAATTCTCACTAGCCAAGATATGGAAACAACCTAAGTGTCTGCTGATGGATGAATGGATAAAGATGAACGAATGGATACAATATTATTCAGCCTTTAAAAGGAATCCTGCCATTTGCAACAACATCCATGAATCTGGAAGACATTGTACGAAGTGAAGTAGGCCAGATAGGGAAAGAAAAATACCGCATGATCTCAATTTTTTTTTTTTTTTTTTTTTTGAGATGGAGCCTCGCTCTGTCACCCAGGCTGGAGTGCAGTGGCGCGATCTCGGCTCACTGCAAGCTCTGCCTCCCAGGTTCACGCCATTCTCCTGCCTCAGCCTCCCGAGTAGCTGGGACTGCAGGTGCCCACCACTGTGCCCGCCTAATTTTTTGTATTTTTAGTAGAGACGGGTTTTCACCGTGGTCTCGATCTCCTGACCTCGTTATCTGCCCGCCTCGGCCTCCCAAAGTGCTGGGATTACAGGCGTGAGCCACTGCGCCCGGCCTGATCTCACTTTTATGTGAAATGTTTTAAAAATTGAATACATAGAAACAGAGAGTAGAAGAGTGGTTCTCATGGTGTGGTGGGGAAAATGGGAAGATGTAGGTTAAAGGGTACAAAGTTGCAGTTATGTAAGAAGGATAAATCTAGAGATGTAAAGCATGATTTCCATAGTTAGTAAAATGGAATTTTATGCATGCAATTTGCTAACAGCAGATTTTAGGTATTCTTACCATACACACACAAAAAAGAAAGGTTACTATGTGAGAAGATGAATATGTCAATTTACCTGGCTGAAGTAATCACTTCACCATTTATATGTATGTTACCATGTCTATATACACCATTTAGTATACAGTAAATATGTACAATAAAAAAGAATATGAATTTCTCCATGAAATAATTTTCTATATGAAAATTGTTGTGCTAAATTTTCATGAGATTTTTTTAAATGATTCATTTGTAATATTACTACCTCCAGGTCACCTCTCTTTTTTTCTGTAAGTCTGGCTAATGACATTATCTCTTGCAGACCCAATGTCTAGACCAGTATTGAATAAAGAATGTATTTTAGTGCCAGCTAATTATGTAGTGTTATAATTTTTTAACATATTCTTGAAAACCTGGTTTTCAAGAATCGAACCTTTTTTTTCAGAAAAACTTTCATTTTCTATTCTTTATTAGAGTAAAATTTTATTACACTAGAACCAAAACATTGTTGCTTCTGTACTATAATAAACAAAAGGTTTTCAGGCTGGGTGCAGTGGCTCATGCCTATAATCCCAGCACTTTGGGTGGCCGAGGCAGGAGTTTGAGACCAGCTTGATCAACATGGTAAAACCACATCGGTACTAAAAATACAAAAATTAGCCGGCCGTGGTGGCGCGTGCCTGTAGACCCAGCTACTCAGGAGGCTGAAGCATGAGAATCGCTTGAACCGGGGAGGCGGAAGTTGCAGTGAACCGAGATTGCGCCACTGCCCTCTAGCTTGGGCAACGGAGTGAGACTTCGCCTCAAAAAAAAAAAAAAAAAAAAAAAAAAAAAAAAAAAAAAAAAAAAAAAAGAAAGGCTTTCAACCATTGCTGTTGCCAAGGCGAAGATCTACTAGAATACTTTTCAATTAGATCAATCATATATACAAAATCAAAAAGTAAGAAAAAAATATTACCCAAACTTTCACCTTAATTCAGGAACAAATGAATATTCATTTCCTTCTTTTTCAACCAGTTTCTTTCTGCACTGGGAGTTTTTAAAAATCATAGGTTAAGAACTCAAATGGTATTTTAAAAAAATGTTTTAGAAATTCAAAACATCTGTTTTTTGTGAGCATTTTATGTAAAAAAAGGTATTATTGACACACACGACATAGGGAAATAGGCTCATAACTTTCTAAAATTCACAGCTCAGTTTAATCAAGCAAACAATTTTTTAATGTTTAAAGAAGTACAGCTTTAAGCTAATATTTATTGCTGGATATTCATACATGCCTAAATGTGTGATGCTTTATTAGAAATAAACTGAAAAGGATGTGTGCAGACTTGGTGTGACGACTTGTCAGCTGTGTGGACCTCCAGTAGTTCTCTGTACTCATGGAACGATTCACAAGGCGGGAGGTAAAGGCTATGTGTGAAGAAAAAACCAAAATCAAAACAGAAAGAAATGCTTTCCCTATGTTTAGTATTAAATGAAAAGCCCAGCATACACGAAAGACTACATGGTATGTTCACCACATTGGAAACTTTCTCTACAATAGGGCGTGTCTCTGCTTTTAGACATATGGGTGATTTTTCTCTTTCATTTTCTACATTTGCCATGTGGTCTGTTATAAGTACATTTTACTTTTATAATAGAAGAAAGACCACATTTTGTCTCTTCTGTTTCAAACATTTTGCTGAGGTCAGAGAAAATGACTACTTTCCCTAAGATAATTTTCTTATTTAAGTTGTCCTTAGAAATGCATCCAAGTGGTAATTCTAATTGACAAAGAATTCTTATTCAGTACAGGATTGTTTATTTAGGAATCTTCTGCTTCTGTGTCACACAATGAGCACACAAAGTATTTTTATGTGGTTATTAATCTAGTAACTTGGAGGTAATAATCTTTATACAATTTATATCTTTTACAATTTGACTTTGATTTTCCCTCTGAATTTTCTTTAATCAATCTCAGATAAACAATGTAGTTTACAATTTGGTTTTGATTTTCCCTCTGAGTGCTGTTTCTCTTATCAATATTTACTCTTTGAAAGAATCTGTGGCTTCAGAATGCTGTTAAAATTATAGTGCCAAGTACCAGAAGATATCCCATGGACTCTCTGTACATGTTTGATTGTGTCTTGCATTGTTACCTCTTATTTTATTAAAAGATATTTAACTGATACTAAATCCTGATGTAAAATCAAAAGAGCAATTTGACATTAATAGGGATTCCTGGGCTTTGCTGGCCAGTTCTCTCCCATTTTCAGAACACGTGGGGCTGATGCCCCAGCCCGCACCATTGTGGAGTGGGGGGCAGTTCTCTCTGGCACACCTGTGCCCTTGCATTTTCACTGAGCAGTCACCTGTCCAGATGTGTTGGAAAGTGGACATCCACTGCCATCCACTTTCCTCAGGGTTTCTGGATTTATCTTGGGACTAGTATTTTGTAAACAATGTATATGCTTTTTGTCTGGCTGGATGAACTGGGTATTTCCAAGTGTTTATTTCATGATTTCTCGGCCCCATAGCAGACTGAGACTGAAGTGTGGTTTTGATATTAATAGCACCTCACTTTACAGGCCACAATACAGACCAGACTGGGTCCCAGAAAGCTGCCCACTTTCACTCTTCTGCTTCATCTTGAGAGATATGTAGGTGACCTTTAAAAAATGTTGCTATGGTTAAAATAACATCACAATAGTGAAACATCAATAGTAAAAATAGTAAAAAACAAAAAACAAAAAACAAAACCATCACAATAATGTTTATTTAGCATTTCTGAAGGTTGTGGAAATCTGGGATGGGAGAGAGAATAGCCATCAGTTATTTAGGAAGACCTTTGCGGGGTAACTTGCTAAGGTTCTACAGATCCCTAGTGATAAAGTCACGGCTTGAGTTTTCATGGTGCTTTCAAAGTACTTTCCTATATACCATTTCGTTTTCACTTTCCTACCCACCTAATAGAGTAAGAAGGACTGACATTAATTAATTAAGGCTCAGAATCCTGAAGCAAAAGAAGGTTTGCTCTTTTTTTTTTTTTTTTTTTTTGAGATGGAGTCTCGCTCTGTTGCCCAGGCTAGTAGTACAGTAGCCATCTTGGTTCGCTGCAACCTCTGCCTCCCAGGTTCAAGTGATTCTCCTGCCTTAGCCTCCTGAGTAGCTGGGAGTTCAGGCGCCAGCCACCACGCCCAGCTAATTTTTGTATTTTTAGTAGAGACAGGGTTTCACCATGTTGGTCAGACTGGTCTTGATCTGCTGACCTCAGGCGAT
This sequence comes from Theropithecus gelada, assembly GCF_003255815.1. Classification (NCBI taxonomy): domain Eukaryota; kingdom Metazoa; phylum Chordata; class Mammalia; order Primates; family Cercopithecidae; genus Theropithecus; species Theropithecus gelada. The sequence continues at coordinate 58,937,259 of NC_037676.1, forward strand.
CCACCCACCTGGGTCGCCCAAAGTGTAGGGATTACAGGTGTGAGCCACTATGCCCGGCCAGAAGTTTCCTTCTAAATAAGACTAGGGACATTGCCTATTTTGTTCACGCTGTATCCCCGATGCCTAGAATGGTGCCTGACAAATATTCAATTTCCCCTAGATCTCTGTTGAATGAAACAAATGAGAGAAAAAAGCTACCAGGTTTCATAGTCAGGACTAGCATCTCCCCAACCCCCTTACCCCAGAGATTCACATTTCTGATCAGTGTTATTTTTATATCACATAAACTTAATCCTTAGAATGTGAGACTAACTACCAATTAACTTATTTCTTTGAATGACAGACTAAACAGCAAAAGATATTCAGAAATAACAGTCTGGGTCATCCAAATTTTAATTGGAAAGTTTTAGCCCTCACTGTGTGGACTTGCCCATGTGTACTTGTGTGGTTACTAATACTCCAAGTGCCTGCTTGCTTAAACTTGGTTGATATCCATAGATTCAGTGATGTCAAGCCAGGTTAATAGACACCAAATTGAAGTAAAGATTTGGTGGCTGAGGTACATGAAAAACTAGCGATGAGCCTCCATCTACTTACCTACCTACCTTTGAAAATAAATTAGTGATAAACAAAAAGTTTATAGAATCAGAACTGAGCACTTGTCTAACTCACCTTTACCTGATTATTGCCAGTGTATCACTTTATTCATACTATAAAAAATCAATGAACAGGTATTTATGACATAAAATCCAATGCTACAAAATGTTGATGTTAAAAAAAAAAAAAGCTTTATGTCTTTATATTTGACTCACAATAAGGGAGTAATATATTTAGAATAGGTAAATAGAAAATTGTTTCTCAAGTTGAAGTAACTAACCCTGTAGAATGTCTTAGCTGAAGAGACCTTGTTATCTATCAGTGTAATTCATGTGGAGCGCGTCAGGGCTAAGCAGTGCTCAACTGTAGGCTGGGAACTGATGGAGCTATCAGAGCTGAAGAAACAGTTTGGTGATAGGTGTCTGGAGACAGTAGCTAGCTCTTCTCAAAAAGCAGCCCTAAAATATCCTAAAATTGCTGGTTGCACAAGAGACAAAGGAACTGATTAAGAAAATGAGAAAAATAAGATAATAAATGCTGCACTAACACTGAGTGGATGTGGAACATTATTTCTGTATTTCAGAGCCAACTACTGTTATAAATTATGAATGTTCCTTGTCCCTGAGATGAAAGGATGAGGGCTTCGTGAAGCTGGTCCTGTGGCTATTTCCCACTGGTGCTTATAGCTCTTTTTATCATCTTGACAAGTAGTATAAGTGAAAGCTTTTTGTGACTCTAATAATAAATTTTTGTAAAATTCATAAAAAATCCATTTTCTGGCTGAAAGAAAGGGAAATTACGATGATAGTTTTAGGCGTTTTGTGATAGTTTAATATGTTATATATAACAATGTTTTATTTTTACTCTCTTTTCATTAAGAAGAAGCTCTTTAGAGTAATATCAGTGGAAGTTATCATCAAAATAAATACTGCTATTCATTCTAGCTTAGTCAGAAATAAATTTATAACTAGGTTTGGGCAACTTAAAAGGTGTTATTCTCAATAATTACTTCAATTAATGACAAAGAGAAACTAGTCAGATTCTAGATACAACCCAGTGAAATAAACCACTTCCTGTCTCTACAAATATCTTAGAGATAATATAAAAGGACATTATTTATCTGTGGAAAATGCATATGATATAATATTTCAGCCTGAATACCTTTTTTCCACAGAGTACATGAATCCTTTCACAAAATAGTATGTAAATTATGAATTGTTAAAATGTACATATGTATATATTCCTAAATAAATGTGTATGCCTGTATGAGTATGAATAAGACTTGGATATTAACTTCTTTATATATATCCTATTTTTTCCCTGTACATTACATGCATTTTTGACTTAAATTTTTTTTTTGTAATTTCCTGCTAATTATTCTTTCCATATCAATCCAGTCTTTTGACTTTTCTTTAACTCTTATGTATTATTTTTCTAATACTGCCTTTTAAATGATTCAAAAATTTAATGGAATATTACAATTTTTTTTCTAGTCTCACACAGTTTGTTTGACTCAGAAATCCGCAGCATTTTGTATGAGTGGTTCTGGCTCAGGGTCTGTCATGGGTTTGCAGGCCAGGTTGTTGGCCAGAGTTGCTGTCATCTGAAAGCTTGACTGGGGCAGGAGGATGTGTTTCCAAGAAAGCCCTCCCAGATGACTGTTGGCCAAAAGCCTCAGTTCTTTTCTGGCTGTAGGTTGAGGAGCTCAGTTTCTTGCCACTGGGTTCTCCCCTTAGGGCTTCTCATGACATGACATCTAATTTTTCCCAGGATGAGTGATTTAAGAGATAGAGAGAGTGAGAAGATTACATTGCCTTTTATGACCTAGACGTTGCAGTCTCACAGTATATCTTTAACTTTATTCTGTTCATTAGAAGTTAGTGACTAAGTTCAACCTATACTCAACAAAAGAAAATTAGACCCAACCACTGAAAGTTAGGGATGTCAGAAAATATGTTGACTTTTTATACACCGTCACATCTTCTAAGATTTTTTTTAGTCAAGTAACAATCAAAACCCAGGATTTGTTTCTTTTAGTCAACATCTGTCTTATGCTATACTTTCTAAATAAAATTACTGTCTTCTGGAATGTTAAAATAGAACTTGAAATTCACTACTCAGATTAAGAAAGAAAATGGAGTGTATCTCTGTACTTCTTCTCCTGCTCCATACCTATTGACATTCAAAATACTAAATTAAAAATGAATGCATACCTATGGTTCTAGAGTAGAAGAAAAGGTCTCATAAGTGGACCAGTAGTTAGGGGACAAGTTTGGAATGCAGATAGTACAACATTCAAAGAGCTGAATAAAGCATGGCACAAAAGGTGGTTCAGATACAACAGCAAGCTATCCCTAATTCTCTAATTCAGGAGAAGCCCTACAAAGGACCTAACCTTCCCACAGGCCAGCTACCTATGCTAATCAGTCTTTTTCCCATATTGTACAAAGACAATGAAATATGAAACATTTAGGAAAGCTATTGGTAAGACATATAAAAACAGAAGTGAACACAGAGAAATTATTCTAAAGGAAAAAGATAATTCAGACAATTCTTTGAGGATTTTCAATTTTCTACTCATTCAGAGATGCATTTTATTCACTATTAGTTTTATAGTGGGAAGTTATTCCAAGTATCTGTTCCACTATTTTGCCAGGAATTGTAGTGTAAAGAATTTCTTAAATATAAAAAGAATCTAACCCATTCTTAAATTTATTATGAATTAGTGTCATCTATTGGATGAGGGCTGAGATCTGTACTGAAAGCAGAATTCAGGGCCAGAGAAAAAGAGAAGAAATATTTAAAATTATTTTTAAATGCAGCAAATGATCTGACCAAAGTAGTCAGGTTCCGAGCCAGGACATAGGTTGAACAGACAGTAAAAAGCCAGCAAGCTGACTGACACAGAGCTCTTGTAAACTTAGTGGACATCCGGTTGTCTGCCTTTGTAGACATGGCTACAAGGGCTTTCTGCTCGATTTAGCTAGCTAACCCAGCCCTCCAGTGAGATATTATTAGAAATTCATAATAATTTCGCCACTCATACTTAGAAGAATTCTGAGAAGTAATTCTCTAGCAAACTCCAAGTCAGTTTTGGTTTTAATTTTCCAAGTGGAGAAGTGAATTTCTATTGAAAGAATGCCACATATGGCATTATAGGAACACAGAAAACCCTTACCTCCCTATTTCTTTTACTTTTGACTGGCCCAGTTATAAGGAAATGGTTGGTTTTAGCTGGCAATTGCCTTGTGGAAAAGTGATGACCCATAGGACATTTTTGGCCTAAATTTTGCTTTGAAAATTTTTGCCTTATTTCTGATTTCTACATGTCTTTTTTTTTTTCCACTTTCCCATTTCATTAAAATAAGCTATATCCTGCCACAAAAAGTATAGCTGTCAATCTATAAAATAGCACAATTTCAGTAATCGTGTCTGGTATTTTAAATTGAGAACCCTGAAAAAAATATTATTATGGCTCTGAGGAATATAGAACTCCTCCGGAAACCTCATAAAAAAGAATTCAGAGTGTGTGTCACCCCCAGAAAGGAAGGAAGGGAGGCAGAGAGGGAGAGAGAAAAAATTTAGTAGATCATTTTAAGTTCCAGAAAATGTAATGAAAGGAGAATCAAAATTTTTAGTTTAAGAGAAAAAACGTTAGTTTCATGAAAATTATTATTTGTTTTTCTTTGTTCATGCCCTTTTTTCTTTAACCTTTTTTTTTTTTTTTTTTTTTTTTTTTACAACAGAAGATATTTAGATCATTAGGTCTAGTTCCTAATAATTCATGAAAATAATGAGATCACTGGTAAACATTTTTTTTTTTGTCAACATAAAACATAAAAATGTATGTTTAGAGTTGAAGCCAGAAAATGTGTATGCATCTATTTGGTGCTTGCTTTTAAAAATATAACCTACTTCATCCTTTGTTTTTTTCCTTGCATAATACATCAGCAATGTGAGGTAAAAGAAGTCTGAATTAAAGGAATGTTATGTCTACATTGTGGGCCCTTCTCACAGTAGCCAAGCAACAAAATACTTGCATTTAATTCTGCATACTATGTTTTGAGGAGAAAGTTGACAAATTAGGGAATATCCAGAGGACAAAATATTGTGCAGACTCTACAAATTACTTCATGCAAGGAACAGGTGAAAGAACTGGGGTTGCTCAGCCTAAAGGAGAATAGAATATGTAAACTATCTTTAGAGATTGAAAGTCTTTTTGGGGTGGGGTGTATATTTGTCGTTATAGTAGCAGAATGTGAAGTATATTTGTGTGGAAACGTAGACTGGAATTAATTAGAGTAGCTCCACAGGCAAAATTGGGAACAAAAGGAAAATTATGAAGTAGATGTGGACTCAAGATAAAAAAAAAAAAAAAAAAGGATTATCGAATCATTGGAATAATGCCACAATGGGGATCCCTTGGGCAGCAGCGGATCCCCATAATTTGAATCAAAGGCAGACGATCATCTATCAGAAATGCTGCAGAAAGAGTTTTATCAAGGACTTTGGGTAAAATTATTCTATGGGTTACTTAAAACCCACAGTTATAGCAGCAGTCAGTCCTTGCAACTTAGAAAAGATTTAGTGACTATACAGAAAATACAAAGAAGAACAACTAGAATGACTAAAGACAGGAGGTGCTCCTTATAAAAACATACCAAAAATATTAGAACTCTCACTTGAAAAGGTAAAGATATGATTCAAAATTTCAAAAAAATTAGTTTGTTTACAGTAATATTAAGAAAGACTTTGTAACGCATTTACCCTTTAATCCACATTTTTAAAAATCAAGGCAACATCTAGTGTTAGAAATAAAAGCAACCAAAGAATGAGTCACTGTCAGTCCATTCTTGTAATGTTATAAAGAGATAATTGAGGCTGGGTAATTTATAAAGAAAAGAGGTTTAATTGGCTTAGTTTCTGCAGGCTGTACAGGAAGCATGGTGCCAGCAACTGCTTCTGGGGACACCTACAATCAAGGTGGAAGGTAAAGAGGGAGCAGCACATCACACGGTGAGAGCAGGTAGCAAGAGAGAGATGGGGGGTGGGGGCACACTTTTTAAACAACCCAGTCTCACGTGAACGCACTGAGTGAGAGCTCACTCCTCACCATGAGGATAGCTCTAAGCCATTCATGAGGGGATCCTCCATTGTGATCCAATCACCTCCAACCAGGTCCCACCACCAACACTGGAATCACTTTTCAACATGAGATTTGGAGGGGACAAACATCTAAACCATATCAGCCACAATGTTGTTGATGTGGCTGTGGTATAAAAGGCTGATGAGAGCTCCTCACAGACCTCCCATCTCTCTCTCTTTCCATTAATCATACACATTAATGGCAGATTAATCTTCCTAAAGCCTTCAGCTAAGTGCTACTGGAGTCAGTTTCCTACTCAGAATCCTTCAGTGTCTTCTGAGTTCATACCAACAAAGTTCAAATTCGGTGTCTTCTGTGGTCTGATAGATATCAACTATCTACCCAGACCCACTGTCAACTTTTTATGTATCAGCCAGATGCCTTGAACTTTCCAAATTTCATGTCTCAGTTTTGAATATTCCCATCTACTGGCATAGCTTTCTTTCGCATCTGCAATTGTCCACCTCCTACCTATTCTTTGAGATCTAGCTCAGATGCTGTCATCTCCACAGAGCTCTCCTGATCTCCCAGATAGAAATAATCTCCCATCCTAAACTGCAAACATATTTTATATCTTTTTAATTTCACTTTAATTTTTTGCACTCAAGTTGCGTAAGTACATGTCCTAGTCCACCTCCTAAACTGCTACAAGCAAAAGCCAGCTCTTACGATTCCATGATCCCCAGAGGGCCTTCTGTATGACTCAGTGAATGAATATTTTGCCATACCCAATGATTACCAGAAATGCCAGTCAGTCCCAAGGATATTTCAACCTGCTGCATCATTCATGCAGGGTTGACACAGGATTCTGGCAAGGAAAGATGGCACCAGCCCTGTGAGCAGATTACAGACCTGCTCAATTGCAGCCTTGATCGCCCATATGGATTGCTTTTTTTCCTTGCATTTCTTTTCTCCTCTTGTCTTTATATTACATTTGTAGTTTCCAGGAAGCTGGGCATAGGCACCCAAATTGAATATTACAAGCATATTTTCCTTCAATTTTTTTTTGTTTGTTTTCTTTGTTTTTTGTTTTCTGTTTTTCTGAGACAGGGTCTCACTCTGTTGTGCAGGCTGGAGTGCAGTGCAGTGCAGTGAAATGATCATAGTTCACTGCAGCCTATAATTCTTGGGCTCGAGCAAGCAAACCTCTCACTTCAACCTCCTGAGTAGCTGGGACCACAGGTGCATGCAACCAAACTTGGCTATTTAAAAAAAATTTTATAGACATGGGCTCTTGCTATGTTGCCAGGCTGGTCCTGAACTCCTGGCCTCAAACCATTCTCTAGCTTTGGCCTTCCAAAGTGCTCGGATTGCAGGTGTGAGCTACTGTGCCTGTCTCCTTCAAATTTCTCGATGAATCACTGAGTGAAAACGCTTTCTAGCCTGCCCCACTCACACCCACACCCACCGTGTACAATAACCCTTTTTAACTGTCCATTTTATTTTATTTCCTTTCTTTCTTTCTTTCTTCCTTGCTTCCCCAGGTTGATGTGTTTAACCAACACTTTTCCCAACAATTACTTCTCAATTTACTCTACTTTGGTGATTTTATTTTCTCCCATCTTATGAAAACCACCTCTATTAACAAGCCATCTTTTAAGCAAACATATTTGAATATCTTTAATGATTCCTCTTTCACACATCGTTATCAGTAGACCCACCAGACCTAAAGTTTATGGTACAATGAAGTCAATTTTATAAACAAAAAGCTACAGAATAAATTTTGGTGATGATATTAATGATATGTGTTTGTTTTCTTTTTGAGACGGAGTCTCGCACTGTCGCCCAGGCTGGAGTGCAGTGGTGCGATCTTGGCTCACAGTGATACGTATTCTTACAGGGATTTCATTACAGCTTTTCTTTCTTACTGCCTTTAATTTGTTTTTGTTTGAATGTGATATACTATGTGACAAAATTGTATGTTGCTACTTTTTAACAATTGCTTATAGGATTAAAAAAAATTTCTAATTAATTCAGATGTCTGGCTTCCAAATTATGTTCATGTAAAAATATAATATTTAAATTTTAACATCAAGCACTGGTGATTTCTACCCTTTATTAATTGTCTATTTTCAAATTTATTCCCATAGATAGTAAACTTAGTTGGAGCCACTGCTCGCTGTTTCCAAAAGAGAATTGAAAACCTGAGGGTGACACTCATAAGACTGGCATTTCATTTGAAAGCCCATGGGTTTAAGACACCTCTAGGCATGAATCACATGGGCTGTCCAGGTGCTTATTTGCACATGGGACCAAGAAGCATCCCAAGAAAACACTCACCATGAAGGAAGCTCCATTAGCCTAAGCCTATTAAAATGTTTTCAGTAACTGGAAGGGAGAGAAAACTTCTGAATTTGGATGATGCCTGTCATCATCCTGGATTTGTCTTCCAAAATGCAAAGGAGTGGATTCTATGGAAAACAGAGAACTAAAAAAAAAAAAAAAAAAAAAACACAGAAGAACGATTTTGGTGGAGTCTCCACAGCAGCTTCTTCTCCACCCACATAATCATGGACATTGTCTCATGTCTCATGAGCTTCCAAGCATCTTGGGTAGTGGGACCCCGCAGAACCTTGGCGTGCTAGGGAGCACTCTCAGTACCAGAAGTAGCAGATGTTTTGTGCAGTACATTTGAAACTTCCAAGAAATACCAGGGTACTTTTCAAATACGTTAGCTAGGGTGAGAACCAGTGACATGAGGTCACCACTCTTAATGGGGCCCCACCTGTGCTCACTGGCTGGTGAAAGGTAAGGATACTCAGGTTTCACAGAATATTATTTGTAATCTACTCAATGCCCTGAGGCAACAGGAAAATGAATAAAGCATGCACATACATACATACAACTTTCAGAGTATGTATTACACTTTTGTGGCTTCTCATCTCACCTTTGAGACCTTCCTTGATCATCATTGAAACCATTTAGGTAAAAAATGAGAAATTGAAAGAGCAAGTGACTAGTCTTTTAAGGGCGCTGTGCTCCTTAAAATGCATACACCCTTACAACACAGCTTTGTTGCAGGGGTAAACATGAAATAATGTCTTTCTTTCACAAGTGCAGCAGAGTATAAATAATTCAACAGTAAAACCTAATGTACTTCCAACAATGTTTTTATTCTGTATTCAATATCATCACTAAATTCAGTAGCGGGGGTGAAATTTACAGCTGTGCTTTCTTATAAGCACTGTCCTAGGTACCACCAAAGAACCATTGCTGACAGTCAGATGGAATCAATATTCACGGAAAGGTTTTTTGGGGTAGCCCAGGGCTTCAGACACAGATGTCCAAATCAGGGACTAGGGAATGGCGTTTTTGGTTATTGCTGTTATGCTATCGAGCAAGAGTCATGTTCTCATTCCAGCTTTTGATGATATTTCTCTCTGGGCCTTCTGTAAAGAGCCAGTTGGTGCTAATAACTCAGAAAAGGTATAAACAATTCTGAGAACTGCATTTTGGTGCTGAAGTAGGCTTTGCACTGTCTCATCTGTAATCAGTGTTTGTGGCCCAGATGGAACTATGACAACCAGTTATAGCTAAAAGATGAACAAGAAAGGCAGCCGTTAGTATAGAGTGGTGCTTTCCCAACTGTAAATGTGCACAGAAACCAGGTCGGGAATTCTTGATGACACACAGATTCTGGCTTAGTAAGTTGGGGTTGGGCCCAATAATTTGCATTTCTAACTAGCTCTCAGGTGACAGTGATGGTGATGCTGGTTCAAGAAGAGCAATCTGAGTAGCAAGCGTCTAAGATAGCACCTTGCATGCCAACTAAGACGCCTGGGGCAATTGCTCTATGGGACAACAAATTACAGAAAAGTTTTAAGATGAGAAACCACATGACCAATTTAATATTTGAGGGAGATCAAGGTCTGCACTAAGTAAAGCACTGTGATTGATAAAGAGAAAGAGAAGAAATTTGAAAATTCGGTCTCTGCCTTACAAAGAGATTGCCCTCTTGTAAATAGCAAAGGACATTGGGCATTGATATTTTACTGTAACCCAAATGTACCACCTGTCCATGGGCTCAAATGACATCAGATAAACTTTCTTCCTTAGGTTTCATGGGCCATGGTTCTGACCTACACAGCTTCAGCACCTCAAGCCTTGCCTCCTGCTCCCGTCATTTCCAGGAGTCTCCCATAGGTTGCACATGTTCAGGAACTGCTCTTTTGTGTGTTTGGTTCTGGTTTCCTTACTAATGTCCACTTCAGGCAAAGTGATTTGAGGCTAATGCTCAGTCCCTGCCAGTGCCCTCTGTGGCCTACTGCTCTCCTCGCAGGGCTGACTCCTGATGCTCCCAGAGCTGCAGGATGCTAAATGCAAAAGTCAGGACATGCTGTTGAAGGGAAACCTTATTCTCCATCCCCTGAGGTTTTCTTTCATGTGGAGGAACGTCCATTAATGTAACATCACTGCCCTCTCCCCACCTCTCCTTCCATTTCAACTTATTCCCTGACCCCGAATATGGCTTCATTGGACTCCTGTTTGGAAGAAAAATTCTGATTAATAATCTAGCTTCTTTTTTCCCCTTTCCTTAGAGTGGTGGTTCTCAAGGTGTGGACTTTGAATCAGCACATCAGCACCACCTGGAGCTTATTAGAAATACAAATTACCGGGCCCAAACCAAGCTGCAAAATCAGAAACTTGGGAGTGTGGTGGAGAGTGAGGTCCTGCAATCTGTGATGTAAATTCTCCCTCTGGGTGGATTCTAGGACACTGGTTCTCAAACATTAGAGAGCATCAGAATCACTCCTGCAGTTTCTGATTCTAGAGAAAGGTCTGCTGTTCTTCAGAAAACGTGCATTATTCAGTATTTTTTGAGGTAAGGTTTTGCTTTCCTTGGGCTTAAAGTTATATAAAAGCAAAGCCTACTAACTCTTCCTATAGGAAACAGATATGTTTACCTGAAAAATTAAATTTGAAATCAAACTAATGCAACATATAAATATGCACTTGCAAGAATAACCAAACATAATTTGTGAGGAAAATTACATAGCTGTTGAGCAGTAAGATCACTCCTTCCGACCTAGCTGAAAGTTGTAACCAGGAAGGACTGGGCTGCTTATTTTGAAAAATAACAAAGAACTTCTCACTTCTTTAGGGGAAAGAATTTTTATGGATAATGTTAAATTTAAATGCCATGGCCATGAAGAGACCCTGATTTCTGAATTTATTCTTCATCTTTCAATCGGCTGTGATTCTTTATTTACTCTAGAAGACACCACAACCTGGATAAAGTCTACTGGGGTGTTGGTGAAAAAGGAGTCCTGAAAACTATACCTAGCCAGGCCCTACTTGCACAGCATGAAGAGTAACTCATAAAATGAGAGGCTTGGCGCCTTCCCGGCAAATGCGCCTCCAGAAAATATTTAATTCATTTATTCAAACGCGTTTTCATTAAACAATTCCAGAGACTTTTTTTGAATACTTACTCTGTGCCAAACTCTGAGGCTAGAAACATGATAATTTATAAGAAGAAATTTGGCTCTATATGTGAAAGCATTCGTCAATACATTTTATTAGCAATAACATGTGTGAGATTGACAAAATGCTTTCACATGTAATATTCCACTCAGGTTTTCCAGAACCTTATAAGATAGGCATCACTTCACCTTTTATGGATGGGGAACCTGAATGAGGCCCAGGTCAAAAGGGCAAATCAAGGCCTCCCGTGCCGGGGTCCTGTTCCCAGACCCTACCCCCATTGTTCTTCCATCACAACATGCTCGGCTCCTCACACAGGGTGGTCCTGGCTCCCTCTTTGATGGAAACTGTGGATATGAACTTATTTGGAAAAAATGTCTTCGCAGATGTAAGTAAGTTAAGAATCTTGAAATGAGATCACTCTGAATTATCCACTGGAGATTTAAACTAATGACAAATGCCTTTAAGAAGAAGGGAAGACACAGAGGGAGACAACCACATAAGGATGGAGGCAGAGACTGGAGTGACACCGCCACTAGCCGAGGAACACCCGCAGCTGCCAGAAAAAGAAGAGGCAAGGAGGGGCTTCCTCTAGAGCTTATGGAGAGAGTGTGGGCCTGAAGCATCTGGATTTCTGACTTCTGGCCTCCAGAGTTGCAAGAAAATAAATTCCTGTTGTTTTAAGCCACTATGTTTGTGGTCATTTTGTGATGGCAGGCCCTGAATTAGGATACTAATTCAGTAGTCATCAATCCATTTCTGAAATTACTCTCCTTGGCAATTCTAAGCTGTGTTTGTCACCTTTCTTTAATCCTAATCTCCTGAGAGCAAGGACTCTGCTTTACATTGGACCCTATTCTGTTCAAATGCCTGCCAGGGAAGCATCCTTGAAAAAAAGATTGAAATAATGGAATAAGTTTTGGTATTCTCAATGGACTTGCAGGTATTCCCAAAAGATGAAACAAGGAAAGAAGCAAACATCTATTTAGTTTTTTGAGGTTACTTTACATTTGTAATTGATTTTATTCTACAGTTAACTTTTAAGGTCACTAGGTATTTCTTTAACATAATTATGCTATTTTCTTATAGAAGGAAATATATGAAAGCTGCAGAGCAAGCAAAGTACTCTACCCTGCGCTGGTCTTTCCCCATGCAATGGCTACATCCTTGGGCAGCGTTAAGCTCCAGGGGCATTACCCTACTCCCTGCAAGTGCTCAGCTCCTGCAGCTGTAACCACTGATCCTATGCCTACTTACAAAGACTTGAATCATGGTCTGTTCCCTTTCAGGAAGGTTAGCTAGAAATACAGCTCTGTGCAAAGCCTCCTAGTGGATCATACTTGCAAACAATTCTTTTCATAATCATCTTTTATTTATTCACTATAAAGTGAAAGAGAAGCAAAACCAAGTAATTTTCTCTAAATACCTTATGAACAGTGTACTGCACTGTATAATTACAAATTAATTATAATGAGTGGATTCAGGTTGATATTTTAATTGCATCTCTAGCTAGCCACCGTTGGAAGTATGTGTTGGAGATTTAAAACCTAAAAGCAAATTTACAACTTGCCACAATCCTTGCCTCATAAATGCCACTCATACATGCCAGCGATCTAACTTCTGAGCTTGATTTGCAGAGAAAGAAACAAAAAACTATAATGAGTGGATGGCTCTTGTTCTTAGAACTGAGAAAAAACTGTATGTAAATCACATAGAATAGGCTTTACTATTTCTTCTATAAAAATATATTGAGACACAGAACAAAAATAGTAAGTGGACAGTGCATCTAGATATTTTAAAATAGAATGACATGTGGTCTCACAATCTGAGGGTGGTTTCTTCACAGCTCATTTAGGTACAATTTTGCTTGAAATAAAACTGGAAATATGACTCTCCACTGAGTGTTTTTAAAGCATCCATGTTGCTGATGGAATTTCCTCAGGACTTTACATGAATGTTTACTTTCGAGGTGTTTCAGACAGTAATCTCACCTTATTTTTCTTGCTCTTTTAGGAAATTCAGAAGTTTCTTGAGACTGGATAAAGAAAAAATAGAAAAAAGTTTTGCTCTTTTATCTCTGCCTGAAACTTCTGAATCAAAGCCAATTGGCTAGCCGTAAATCCTGAGTACCTTCTCTCATAAGGATTGCCAAGTCTGCGTTGTAACAACCAAGATGATAATGAATCATCATTTCTTTCTGTCTTCTTGAGTTGATGAGAGTTTCCTTAGCTTTCTGTTAAGTGCCTTCTGATACACTTGATAAAATTGTTCATCACTATAGAAGCTACATTCGTTATTTCTGTGGGTGAGGCAGAGCCATTCGTTGCCAGATAGCAAGATGGTAGGAGTGTAGAAAGCAACTTACTCTTTATAACGCAGGGGCAGAAATCAATTCCGGGGCCCAAGATGTGGGATCTAAATAGAGTTTCTCTTCATATTTGAATATATTATCACTCACACTGAAGCTATTTGTGGTGTAGAAAGATCATGAATAACAAATTGTATTCTACCTTGCATTTGAAGGAAAACTACCTGCTGGGTCTTAGTTCGGATTCAATTCAATTCATTCAAAGTTATAAGCTTTAAAAGGTGATGATGTTTTCAGGAGCAGCCTAGTGGGATGGAGAGACATTTTCAAAAACTAAACATCAAGTAGAATGTGACAAGTGCTTTTATTAGAAATAAACTGGATGAGAAGGGGACAGTGTGGTAAGCAAGATTAATTTCAACTGATGGCTCAAGAAAGACAAAAATCAACCGAAAATAGATGAAAGACTTAATATAATACTTGAAACTATAAAAATACTAGAAGAAAACATAAGGGAAAAATTCCATGTTCTAGACAATGAATTTTGGGATATGATTCCCAAAACACAGGCAACAAAAGCAAAAGTAGACAAATGGAATGGCATTAACTAAAAAGCTCATGCACAGCAAAAGAAACAATTAGTAGAACAAATTGACATCTCACAGAGTGGGAGAAACTATTTCAAACTATCTATCCAATAAGAGAGTTAATATTAAAAATATATAAGGAACTCAAACAACTCAATATCAAGAAAAAAATCTGATTAAAAAAATGGGCAAAAGACCCATATAGACATTTATCAAAAAGAAACGTACGAATGGTCAACAGGTTCATGAACAGATGCTCAATGTCACCAATCATTAGAAAAATGCAAATTAAAACCACAATGAGATATCACCTCATATCTGTTAGAATGGCAATTGACAAAAAGATGAAAGAAAACAAGACAAAAGATTGGCAAGGATGTGGAGAAAGGGGAACCCTTGTACACTATTGGTGGGAATGTAAATTAGTACACCTAGTATGGAAAACAGTATGGAGGTTCCTCAAAAAACTAAAAATAGAACTACCATATGATCTAGCAGTCCCACTGCTGGATGTATCATCCCAAAGAATGGAAATCAATCTATCAAAGAGCTCCCATGTTTATTGAAGCATTATTCATAATAACCGAGATATGTAATCAACCTAAGTGTCCATCAACAAATGAATGGATAGAGAAAATGTGATATATGTACACAATGGAATACTACTCAGGCATTAAAAAGAAGAAAATTCTGTCATTTATGCCAAGATGGGTGAACTGAGAGGACATTATGCTAAGTGAAATAAGTCAGGCACAGAATGACAAATATTACAAAATCTCACTTATATGTGGAATCCAAAAAAGTTGAACTCATAAAAGTAAAAAGTTGAGTGGTGGTTACCAGAGGCTGGAGTGGGGAGAAAAGGGATCAGCAGGTACAAAGTTTCAGTCAGAGAGGAGAAATAAGTTTTTGAGAAATACTGCACAGCAAGGTGACTGCGGTTAATAAAGCTTCACTGTATATTCCAAAATAACTAAGAGAGTAAATTTCAAAGAACTAACCACAAAAGGTGATAAGTAAGTGAGGCAATGGAGATGTGAATTAGCTTAGTTTAATCATTCCACATTGTTTACCGGTATCAATACATCAGTCATAGCTCATAAATGTATACATTATTACCTATTAAAATAATGATAATTTTTTAAAAGGCTTTATGAAGGAGGTGATATTTGAGTTGTAGCATGGAAGAATACTTAGGATTTTGGTAGGCAAAACTGAGGAGGAAGGCACCACAAAATGGGCTAATGATTGCAATAAAACCAGGAAAAGAGACAGCATTTCTAGACTTGGAGAAATACTTTTATTCTTTTGTAACTTGAAGAAAAATAATATGTATATAGACCAGCTCCAAAGCCTCAGGGATGTCCAAGAACTGACCTCAATCTTCCACAGTCCCCAGGACGAGGCACTGTTTGTAAATTTATTACACGATCCATGTCTCTGACTGAACGATTCTGTTGGCTTTGTATTTTTTAGACTATTGTGGTTATAGTAGTTCTCTATACCTATGGATTTTCGGTTCAGTTCTCAAAAGACCTGTCACAGGTATGAGGCTGATGTGAGTCAGAAGTGTCATAGAGTTTTCTAAGAAATACAGACTTTTCCAAATTTAGGAAACCGTTTTCAGAGGACACTTGGAATCATGATTTTAATTTGTATAACCCAAAATGCTGTTTTTAGTGAGGAGGAAGCAGCACTCTAAAATGCCCACCTTATTAATTGTGATAAAGTTGAGGTCATTTTTAAAAATATTTTTAGAAATGGGCACATTCTTTGAAATGTCATTTTATTTTTCTTCTTTTTACTATTTACCAGATGTTGTGAAGAATTTTACAATTATTGTTTTAAATTCATTTAAACAGAAAATGCTTGTTTATTGAACTCTCTAGTGAGATGCCTTTTATTTATTTTCTTGAAAACATTTTTCAAGGAAGCATTAACTTGGAAGGCAGTTTAGTCTCATACGGGAAGCTCAAGGCAGGAAACCAGACACATGATCCTATTGTCCTGTGACTTTGGGTAAGGAATATCATCTCCTTGTAGCTCAGTTCTTACCATTACTGTTTTTAATAATAAAGAGGGTATTAAATAATATCTATCACTTGTTATCTCACACAAGCGAAATGAGAATATAAGGAAATAGATAGATAAGACTGTTTAGATAAAAATACTTTGATTATTTTAATAGCCCTTTAGTAAATTCTTTTTGACTCTGCTTAGAATTCATAAAGTTATATAGGGGAGTCCACTAATAAATACATGGTTTTATCCTGAGCCTTATCTTTAGTGTCTGATGTGATGTAGATTTTTGATAAATTTAAAAATAAGAAATTTGTGCAAGAAACTTCTACCCTTCACCCTGGCTAGAAATCAGCTTGCTTTAGGCTTAAATCCATAAAACATAATCAGAGTTTTTTATGAGGAACACTTACTAAAGTCATTAAATAAAGGTCAGAATATCAATATAATACTCTATTATTTTGTAAAAGGATTGCGAGTTAGCCAATGGTTATAAATTCTCCTGCAGATTTATTTACATTCTGAGTGTCTGCACAGTTCTGTGTGCCATAATTCCATATTTATACTCCACATGTCTTTGGCACATCAGATAAATATATTTTATTGTATTATTCTGCTTCTGACATGTGACTATTTCTCTATTCCTTTCTAAAATCTCTTTTTTTCCTGCTTCTGGTTTCTTATCTTTGAACTACCTGTACTTTTCTCAAAAATACTCTTAGTATTTCATAACTGTCATTTTATGAGTCATCATAGTGCATACATGAGACATTATAAAAGTTTATATTACCTGCTTTGGGCAGAAAAAATAAAGCCAAGGAGAGTTTGTGTTAGGAATCATCACGGAGACAATGGAGCCAAGATTTCAAGGTGCTTTTACCTGACCAAAAAGTGTGCCCACATCTCCCCATCAGCAGACCTTGCAAAGTTCTTGATTGAGTCATTTTATAAATCTTGATTCTTTATAAGATTTTATACTAACTCACACAGGCTGATATTTAAGATTTATGGAAGAACTATGACACAACTCTATGAAACGAAAGTAAACATATCAATAAAACATGAAAAAAGTTTTATTTCACAATACATAAATAATGATTGATTTTAAACCAAACTGTACCATGTATGTAAATCGAGTCAATTATTTAGTTGTCATACGCTGTATTTCTTACGGGTTCCATTTGATGCACAGATTCCAAGGTAGGGGATTTCTAGCTCAGATTAAAGTGTCAAAGGGGTACAGCTAACAGGGACAGGTAGAGGTCTTATTTTGTAGCAGAGTGGGATTATTCCACCAACTCAGGGTGTATTATAAATTAAAGGAATTCAAAAATAATTTTCCCAAAACATGTTTATTCACTTTGCATATTTTTCTTTCCTACTATTTTGCCAATTAAATTTACACAGGCTGGTCTACATGTTCCAACAATACTCCATGGTGCAGGCATGCATGCCCTTTTAGTATTTCTCTTTGCAGCAAAGCTACTTAACCTGTGGCCCCTGGGCCCTGAGTGGCTCAAGGATGGTTTTCAGCAGCTCTAGTCACTCCCTGGAGTTGTGTATACAATTTTATGGGTAGCACATATGTGCATTATTCTGCACAGAGTAACTTTCATTAAAAGACCTGAAATATATTCCTCCAAAATAAAGAACACCTACTTATCTGTTCCTTTCGTTTAAACATCTGAGGACACACAGATCTCACTTATGAGCCCTGATTCCTGCAACATACACAGAATAGTTTCTATGAGAAAAATCAATGAGAACAGTGATTAAATCAAACAAATTTTAGTTTAAATGCTAGATGCATTTGAGATATAATTGATGAAATAGCTATAACTAAGGTCCCATTTCACTTGAGGTTCTTGAAGTGAAGAACTCCATAATTTTACCATGAATACACAGTGATTTTAAATGCCCAATAGACAACAGAAGTGGGTAGAGCAAAGGGAAAATAAGAATTTTAGGGAGCAAAATATTGGGTACCTTAGGCCAGGGGTCCCCAACCCCTAGGCCACAGAACAGTACCAGGTCACACAGCAGGAGGTGAGTGGCAGGTAAGCCAGTGAAGCTTCATCTGTGTTTACAGCCACTCCCCGCTGTTTGCATTACTGCCTGAGCTATACCTCCTGTCAGATCAGCAGTGGCAATAGATTCTCACAGGAGCATGAACCCTATTGTGAACTGCGCATGTGAGGGATCTAATTTGTATGCTTCTTATGAAAATCTAATGCCTGATGATCTGTCACTATCTCTCATCTCCCCCAGAAGGGACTGTCTGGTTGCAGGAAAACAGGCTCAGAGCTCCCATTGATTCTACATTATGGTGAGTTGTATAATTAATTCATTATATATTACAATGTAATAATATAAATACAGTGCACAATAAATGTAATGCGCTTGAATCATCCCCAAACCATCCTCCTCTCCCTACCCCCAGCATGTGGAAAAGTTGTCTTCCACGAAACCAGTCCCTGGTGCCAAAAAGGTTGGGGACTGCTGCCTTGGACGCATTGACCTTTGCACTCTCCATGTGTGCTCTAATTTCATGGGGATGTCCTAGTGCAAAGGCAGCCCACTGCTCTTCAGAAGGTGGAGGATGCTTTCTGCCTCCCTCGGTCCCTGTAGATATCTAGTTTGGGATGTGCAATACATAGACTCCTTCCCAGGGCTTGGTTATTCAGTGATTATGAAAGTGAGCACAAATATATCAACACTCTTCAGAGTGTTAAGAATATTCACAAGTTTTTATTAAAAATATGGGACATAAGAACAGTGGCTCTAACTTTGGAGATCAGAATTACTTGATTTAGTGTGTCTGTAAAGCTGCTATACTTGTTTTCTATAGGAAAGATGATGTTTTCTTTTTCTTTCAATTTTGCTAACATTGTTATAATAGTTAATAGATTACACCATTTAATTCTTACAACATCTAGGTAGATGTGATTGTGTAAATGTGGAACAAAGGTGAAAACAGATTAGTGAACTTGAGTCACGTGTACAAGATCGAGGTAGGAGCCACAGCCACAGCATGTGGCCTTGAAACTATACCTGACAGTTACAATACATCTCTGGTGCTACAGATTTGGGTTGTAGTTCTGTCACAGAATTTTCTGGAGGCTTCCAATCTTGCCTTTCAACTGAGGCTCCAGTCTCTAACCTCTTTGGTCATGTTCTCAAACTTGCATGCATAGGCAATACTGTGGAAATGAGCTCCTGAAAGAAAGCTTAATGGCAAAGAATGGAGTTTTACCACTAACTTTATCATCTTAGGCAAAATTTGTGATGTGTGTTTGGTTTTGTCACCTGGAAGTTGAGGGAAGTATATAGAGGCTCTTCCCATTCTTCCCATGCTCAGTGTTGAACAAATTATGAAGAGAGGAATGCACATCTGGCTCTCTTTCCCTCCTCCCACTAGATTACTCTGTCTTCACAAGGTGTATTTCTTAAATTAACATTTTAATTTTAGTTCTGTGTGCAGTCATATGCCATTAACAACAGGGATACTTTCTGAAAAATTTATCATCAGGAGATTTCATCATTGTGCAAACATCACAGAGTGCACTTCCACAAACCTAGATGGTACACCTACCACACACCTGGGCTAAATGGTACAGCTTATTGCTCCTAGGCTACACACCTATACAGCATGTTACTCTACTGAATACTGGAGGCAATTATAACACAATGGTGAGTAGTTGTGTATCTAAGCATAAAAAATATACAGTAAAAATATGATATTATAATCTTATGGAAACATCATCATATATGTACGGTTCTTTGTAGACTGAAATGTGTTATGTGGCACGTAACTGTACATGCACCCCATTGTATTAAGTTCTATAGCTTTATGTTACAGAATAGCTGATTGTCTGTTCTTACGGAAGCTTTGTGTCCTCAGGGAATAGCAGATATTTACAGAGCAGAGAAGGGATTCCTACCTTTCCTTCTCCTCTCCATGCTTAGAAAGTGTCATGTTTTTCTGGGTGAAGAAGATAACATTTCACTCAAGTTAGACTTAGATTTTTAACCTCAGTCATCAAATGACCACTTTAAGGTGTTACATTTCTAATTGATTTTATTGGCCAGATAAATACGGCTAATAATAGTTAAAATAATGAGTGATTATCACATGTTTGACATAAAAGTAAGATCTTTACACGTTTTATTTAATCTGCACAACAATGTCTAGGTCACAATAATGGGACCAGGTATGTGCCTTTACCTTTTCAATTTTATAGATAAGGGCATTTTGTTAGTGTGCTAGGGCTGCCGTAATGAAGTACCACATACAGGGTGGCTTAAACAACATAAATTTATTGGCTCACAGTACTAGAGGCTGGAAGTCCAAGAGCAAGGTGCCCGCAGGTTGGTTTCTTCTGAGGGTTGTGAGGGAGAGTCTGCTCTAGGCCTCTTTCAGGTGTCTTTATACCTCTTCCCTCCATAGCTATCTGTGTCCAAATTTCCTCCTCTTATGAGGACAATAGTCATACTGGATTAGGACCCACTCAAACAAGTGCATTTTAATTCAATTGCCTCTTTAAAGACCTTATCTCCAAATCCAATTATATTCTGAGACACTGAAGGTTTGAACTTCAATATATGAACTTTTGAGGGGCCACTTTAGCCCACAGCAGGCACTGAATGCCAGAGAGGTTTAATAACCTTAAAGTTTCACAGCTGGAGTGTGGCCAAAAATTTGGTCTGCCACAGTGGCTGTGCATGATCCTATTTTCTCTACCCTGTGGTTTTATTTAACTGGTTGGAAATCTATGGAGAGAAACAGGAGAGAACACAAGAAGTGAACTTTACATTAATGTAGAGTTTACTAGCAACGGAGGGTGAACTGAAGGAGGTTTGGTGCAAAGTGACTAATTCTCATTGCTGCCTGTGCCACTTAATGCTGGTCAGATTAAAGAGATCTCTGTCCATCAGGAGCTACCTGACACCCAGACAACGTGCAGAGCCTTATTCAAGCTGGAAGGAGCTTTCCAATTCACTCTTCCTCAAATTTTCACTGGACACCTACTCTGTCATGCTGTCTTAGTCTGTTTTGTGCTGCTATAACAGAATACCACAGATGGACAATTTATAAGCAATAGAAGTGTATTTGGTTGTGGAGCCTGGGAAGTCTGGGATTGAGAAGCTCGCATCTGGCAAGGAACTTCTAGCTGCATCATAACATGGAGGAAGGCGTCCTATGGTAAGAAAGCATGCCAGAGATCTGAATGTTCTTTCATGACAAACCCGCCCTTGCGGTAAAGAAGCCACTCCCATAATAACAACATTAATCCATTCATGAAGGCAGAGCATTCATGCCCTATTCACCTGTTAAAGGACCTACCTCTCAACACTATTGCATCAGGGGGTTAAATTTTCAACACATGAACACCGGGGGACACATTCAAACCACAGCACATGTCAAGACTGTTCCAGATGGCAGAGACACAAGTCAACATGGGATGTCTCTGCTGCCTGCAGGGTGCTTGCATTCCGGTCAGGGAGGCAGGCAATACACAAACTGTACACAATGCTCTGTCAGTGGGGCAGAGTGCTAGACAGAGAACAGAAAGTGGGATGAGGGGCAGGAAGTGATGAGAAATGTGAAGATCTGGGACAAGTGCTCCAGGCAGAAGAATAGCATGTAAAAAGGCTCCTGGGGGAATTAGGCTTGCCTGCTCAGGAAATGCCAAGGAATGAGGTGAGTGGAGCACAGTGAGCAAAGGTGGTGACTGAAGACGATTCAGGTGGTTGAGATCTACAAGGCCCAATAAACCAAGGGGAGGAGTTAGAATTTTATTCTTGGTGTAATGTGAAACCTTTGAAGAGCTGGTGTGTCCCTGTTGTGTGTGGGGGTTAGGGGGCGGGGAGGCATGTACTGTGTTTTGCATTTTGAAAGGATTATTCTCAGAGCTCTAAGGAGAATAGACTGTGTGTTGGGGTGGGAAAGTGAAAACAGGGAGCCCAGTTAGGGTCATTCACTCACTTAATCAATTAATCAATCAATCAATCAATCAGAATGTCACCTTACAATGGGATATATACGTGGAGGATGGAATTACAACCCTGGAGTCTCAAATCCTGAGTTTTATTTTTGGTGTGCTCCTTCAGTCCATTTTCTGTGATCTTGAATTAGGTCCTTAAAATTCCTGAGAGGCAAAGGAAAAAGTCTGAAGATTTTCTGCCTTTAGATTTGTGAGTTGTAGGTGTTTGACAAAACATGAGCTTCTGAGTGTAGAGGGAATGTCAGGACTGTCAGAATGTTGTCTGCCTCCAGTTGATGGAGCCAGTGTGGCCGTTATAGTCACTCCAAAAGGTCACATCAAGGTAAAGAGAAGCACTTAATGCTCGAATTATTGATGTTCCCGTTAATATGCTTTCCCCACAAAAGCCCTGTCTGACTAGAAGCCGCCTCTGCCGACTGGATCTAGCACTAACCTTGCTATACAACTAATCCCCTGGTATCCCGTCTGGCTACCAGCGTGGAAACTGCCTTCACTTTCCAGGCAGCCCCAGTGATTCCTCCACAACCCAATTCTTTTAAAAGCTGAGGGCCAAGTCCCACAGAGCAAGAGCCAGGAAATACTGGCCACCTAAGCTTTTGAGAATCAAGGAGTCAAAGAACCTAACAATGTTGGCTTGTCTTGGTTTACTTGGATCTGAGCCTCCTGAGAAAGATTCCTGTAAATGGCCTGAATATATATTTTGTTTCTCAGAGCAATAACATTCTAGGACATTGCCTCTGTTCAGAGCTCTCCTAAGCAGGCAGTAATTATGGGCAGTGGAACTAATCACTGTATATATACCTTTGTAAATCTGGCTCTCATTGGTGGAATTTGTTTAACACCCTCCAAAGTAGGGTACATGCTTTTTTGGCATTAACATTAACCTGAGTCTTTAAGGGACTCTCACAAAATATGACACTGGATGAATGAGAATGATGTGTTAGAAAAGTCCAAAGTTTCCATGTACTTCTATATACTGGACCCTGGGCATGAAATTTGAAAAAGTTTTAGGTCCTGTTTACCTTCCTGATGGATTAAATCTGAAGAAAAGGGAGGGATAAAAGACATTAACCAACTTCTAATTTCTTTTATTAGTAAGAAATCATTGTGTTTAGGGGCTCAGATTTGTAAAAAGGGGGAAAAAACCCTGCAAATAACTTACTATATTTAAGGAAAGTTCTTCCTTTTCAAAATAAGAATACAATCAATTGCAAAAATTGCTTTGAAAGAAGAAGGAAATATTCACAATGGGGCAACTTTCAATTGTATGATATATCCGCAAAATCAATTTCTTTTCTTCCTGTTTATTTTTCATAATTTTTTGTACATTTGTTAGTCATAAAACTTATTTTATTTAAAAAGGCTTAACTGATTCTGAATCTGTCTTCTCTGATTTTTAAAAAATAAATAGCCGGGCGCGGTGGCTCAAGCCTGTAATCCCAACACTTTGGGAGGCCGAGACGGGCGGATCACGAGGTCAGGAGATCGAGACCATCCTGGCTAACACGGTGAAACCCCGTCTCTACTAAAAAATACAAAAAACTAGCCGGGCGAGGTGGCGGGCGCCTGTAGTCCCAGCTACTCGGGAGGCTGAGGCAGGAGAATGGCGTGAACCCGGGAGGCGGAGCTTGCAGTGAGCTGAGATCCGGCCACTGCACTCCAGCCTGGGCGACAGAGCGAGACTCCGTCTCAAAAAAAAAAAAAATAAAATAAATAGAAAGACAGTTAGATTTTACTTATAACCAGATAAATCCGTTCACATGAAAAACACAGGGGACTGTAACTTTCTTGAAGGCCTAAGCAGCAGAGGAAATTATTCTAAAGGTATAAAGAGGGATGCTGTTGAAATGAACTCAGATTTAAATGTGCCACCTGAAAAAAGGAGAGACAATATAAGAAAAGCGCACTAAATGTTAACTATTTTAATATGAGTGTAGCATCAGGGATAGAGGTAATGCCTTAAATAGTAAATTTTAAAAGATAGCTGAGATTGATTTAGCATGGTATTCTACATTTTCCCTCTTTCCTTATTGTGCACCAACTTCTAGAAAAATGAGTTTGGGTTCTTCAAGCACACATGTACAGTGCATATAAAACTTAGAAGCATGTCAGAGAGAAGGTAAAGCTAGCCTTAGTGTAAAAATTTACAAATTATCTGCAGAGTGGTTTGTCCACATGCACATGACTGCACCTTAACTTTTTATAGATCTACTACCAAATAATAAAACAATGAGTCACTGGTCTGGCGACTCCATTTATAAGAATTTCCTGAGTATGAAAATGACATATATTCCACATCACGTGGAGTTTTTCATTTTTCGATGCGCCTTGCCAGCTTGTTAGGTGTTTTGGGATAGTGTAGAGGTGGTACAGTGGTATTGGGAAGGGAAGGTGAATGAATGCACACACATGTCCGTACCCCGAACAGACATTGCTCACCAGTCATAACAACCTTTCTTCTGAGTCCAGATGCAGCTTTAGACTCTTTCTCAGCACAGCATTCTAGGCAGCCATAAGCAATTTCTTGGAAAGCAGGCATTCCAGTTGAGCCTTGTTACTATCTCTGACATGGTATATGCATGCTTCTAAAGTTGTGACTAAAATCCTAATGGACAAGATGAATGTGCTGATGAGTGGACAGAGAGAATAGTTCAGAGGAGCCAAAATGACAAGGCAGCAATAGCTAAAGACCGCCAAATGAAAACATTACGTCTTTAACCTTGGGAGTAAGTTTTTGGATTTGTGTGTGTGTGTGTGTGTGTGTGTGTGTGTGTGTGTAATGTCAGGAACCTCCATTCTTGTTAGATATTTGAACTGCATAATTAAATGTATACAGAGATGGCATGCTGAATAATGCCAATAAGAATGATAGTGAAGATAATACATCTAATCTGTAGTAGGCATGAAAGACTTTTTTATATATTATCTCTGTTCTGCTCATTAATCCTGCAAAGTGAGCCCAGAGAAGATAAGCATCTTATAGAAGATCAAGTGGGTGGAAAGCAGAGGAGTCAGCACAGAAACCAAGTTTCGTATGATCTCCAAATATATGTTCTTTCTAGTCCATCATGTTGATTTTCACAATTGCAAATAACACAACAGTTGACATTTTAGGTGACAACCAAGACACAAAATGACCTATCAACTGGAATTATGGTTCTGAGCTAAGACTAAATTGAACAACAATCAATTTTAACTTCTATAGTACGATTGTTCCTCTAAGACAGCAGTCCTCAATCTTTTTGGCGCCAGAGGTCAGCTTCATGGAAGACAATTTTTTCGTGGACAGGGGAATGGGAACAGGGGATGGTTTCAGGCTGAAACTGTTCCACTTCAGATAGTCAGGCATTAGAGGTCTCATAAGGAGTGTGCAACCTAGATCCCAAGCATGGGCAATTCACAATAGGGTTTGTGCTGCTGTGAGAATCTAATGCTGCTGCTGATCTGACAGGACGAGGAGTTCAGGTGGTAATGCTCACTTGCCTACCATTCACCTCCTGCTGTGTGGCTCGGTTCCTAAGGTTCCTAACAGGCCCAGGACTGGTATGGGTCCATGGACTGGAGGTTGGGGACCCCTGCCCTAAGATATAGGGAGGGTAGGAGGCTTGAGAGTCTTTCCATTGAAAAGACTTGAAAGCTCCATTTTACTTAGGTTAAAATATGCCACTTAGCTTGGCTTTTGTTAATAGACAGAAAGTGTCCCGATCAAAGGAGGTACTATTCCCAGGGAAGCCAGTGTGGAAATCAGGGTAGAACATACAGGAGGGCTCACTTCTTTTCTTCCCAGGATTCAAGAAAGGAGCTTATACATGTAGCCGTCTGTTGGCAATGATTTTTAATATTTTTATTCAGCATTTATTTAGTAGGAATGGGAGAAATTGATTTTCTAAAATTGATTTTCTAGACTAAAAATCTATATTTCTTCTTTATCTTTAAAATAGGAGATTTGCTTCTGAAACTAAAAATCATTACAATTTTGTTCAAGGTTTTCTTTTGTTTCTGTTTTTCTGACACTAAAACTAGATAGTATTAGTGTCAGAAACATGAGGAGGATAGAAGTAACTTACATGGATATTATTTTACAGTATTATTCAAAACATGTATATTTCTTTGGATTTTTCCTATCTGTAAAATATTTTGTATTTTTCTCCTCAGTTCTTTCTTGTCATTTCCTAAACCAAATGTATTCTTGGAAATCTTATTGCAGGGTTTTAGCTTTAAGTGATCATTCATAATGTGATTTGCCATTTAATATTTGACTTCAGAATGCTGACTCTGTGATGGCTGTTTTTAGGTGACTGCCAGGTGACTGGTCTCAGAGTGGCCTGTGGGCAACTTGGATTTTTTCTAATTCTGTTGCAAAAATAGCCACTGGAGTTTTTGTTTTGTTTGTTTTAACTCAAGTATAGTGTCTGGGACAAATTTACATACTACAATTTTATAAGGAGCCATGACAAAAACTGAGTTACCTGGGACCATATTCCATTTATTACAATGATATTTAATGTCCAGTATAGATCAGTGCCCTAGCCAGCAGCAAACTGGCCCACACTTAGGCTGCTTCCGAATAAAACGAAATCAAACTGCATTTTTTGAGCATGCATTACCAAAACCTTTACTTTTATGACTTTAAACACATAACTCTTTCCATCCTCATTATTTATAAGTCAGAGTTAAATTGAAAGGGAAATAGGTGGATGATTTGGAAATTCAACTATAGGTACTCCACAGATGGCTTACATTATACTGAAGGGTATGTAAAATTTGGCAGCGTCAACAAATATACTTTCCTTACCCTCAAAATGAAAGGGAAAGTCTTAAATAAAAAGTGGGTTTTTGAAATTGTATTCAAAGGTATTTTCTAATTTTTTGAAAATGCTTTAAGTAGGGATCCACATTTTAGAACATATTTGACTTACAGCTTTACTTACACTACTGAGTAGTAGCATGTGCAGCTTTGTGAACTTCATGGTGCTTTCGAATGAGGCGGTCAGAGACTGGGCAATCCTGTGTAACTAATCTTGTTGAGTCTCACTGGTGACAATAAAGAATGCTCTTAAAAACAGCAACATAAATTTCAATAGGCATCTCATAAATGTTTGCGGTAGTTTGTTTTCTTATCACTTTGATCATCAAAGATCCCATCTCCTCCTGGTTGCTGGTTCGGATTCAGAGATGTTGCCATACCTGAGTCTTCTTTTTTCACAGAAACGTTACACTGAAAAAGAACAATATTTAAACATTTCGTTTAAAGGATCCTGCCAATCTTGTTACCTCTGAGGCTTCCTAGTCTTAGAAGCACAAAGTTTTAGTGTTTAAGATTACGGTGATAACCTGCTGGGAAAAAGTATACATTTCTCAGCTTGACTGTTGAATCAGACTCTTGCTTGTGTTCAGAGAAAGCAATTTGCTGAAAAGTCAGGCTTTGTTAAAAGTGAATTTGCTAAATTGCTTTAGCATATCAAGAACCAGGCTTGGAGGGCTCAGACCACAGAGTTTTTATGCACATAGAAAAGGTCTCCTGACCAACCATAGAATCTTTAATCTGTATGGAGAAGCTGTTCTTTTATGGCAGCTAGGCTGTGAGATTTGATACTATAGGATAAGCTAAAAATGTAATGTAGAGAGAAGAAAAGTCCCAAATCCACAACTTCTAACCCAAGACTTTCAGGGGAACAGGGAGATGAAGGTAGGAGAGGCAAGAAACAAGTATTGTGTTAGATCTCTGTGTGCTTATCGACCTGGACGGGGAAATATATGAGGCAGATTAAAAGGGACTTGGAGAAACTGAGAACTTGGGCCTGCATTCATCTTTGGAGGTCTCAGAGGTCACCTGGCAAAAAGTCCCACACAGTCTTCTGTGGGTGGCTGCATCAAGATCAATTTAGTAAGCAAGAGAGATGTGGAAATTTGGCGAGCCAGAGAGAGCCTGGCATTGTGCTTCCCAGCCACCTTGAGTTATCAGGTGGCCTTATGGAAGCTCAAGATCACTATGTGCACACAAAAAGGAGAAGGAGTCAGGCAGGCAGCTGGCAGAAAGCAAACGGCCTGCTGAGGCTGGCTACCAGGAGTGGGGCTGAACTGCAGCATATATGTGCTTGTGTATGTGTGTGCACGTGTGTGCATCTGTGTGTGTGAGTATAAAATTCAGGTTTAGGAGGAAGATTGGAATAGTCATAGAGAGATCAAGAAACTATATTAGTCCATTCTCACGCTGCTAATAAAGACATACGCAAGACTGGGTAATTTATAAAGGAAAGAGGTTTAATTGACTCACAGTTTTGCAGGGCTGAGGAGGCCTCAGGAAACTTACAGTCATGGCAGAAGAGGAAGCAAATGCATTCTCTTCACATGGTGGCAGCAAGGAGAAGTGCCGAGCAAAAGGGGGAATAGCCCCTTATAAAACCATCAGCTCTCATGAGAACTCACTTACTATCACAAGAAAAGTATGGAGGTAACTCTCCCCATGATTCAATTACCTCCCACCGGGTCCTCCCATGACAAAATGAGATTTGGGTGGTGACACAGCCAAACAATATCATTAACTACGTTTATTTATTTAGTTAGTTTTGCACATCTGACTCTAGTTTAACAAACTTGGGACCCTAATATAAAGAAAAATAGAGCTGACAAAAGGTATATCTTATCCCTATTTTTGAGACTTGATTTGGGCATCATAATGGGATGAAAGGGTGGTGGGGTGCAAGAAAAGAGAAGGGGAGATATTTCAGCAGCAGGGGCTTTTCACTATGCAGTCTGTGAGACTTTGATGTTTTGTGAATAAGCCTACAGCCTATAAACCTATATGAGACCCCTGAAATTTTGTACTACATTTTTAGGTATATGGATTTTGGGGAGAGGGAGGATATATCACTTGTGGCAAATTTTAAGAAAAGCACAGTTTTAAGAAAACTGTTTTAAGTTTAAAGAAAAACCCAGTTAAGAACTGTTTTTCAAGCACACCAATTTCTTCACCCTAAACTATGTTCAGCTATTTTGGACTGGAGAAGTTTCTATTGTGTGACAGCTCTGGATTGGAACCAAGAAACAAAAGGCCTGAATTAGGGGAAGAAGGATCCATTCTTAGCTGTTGCTATGGTCTGAATGTTTGCTTCCCCACATATTCATGTATCAAAACCCAATCACCAATGTGAAGATATTAGGAGGTGGGGTATTTGGGAGGCGATTAAATCATAAGGGTAGAGCCCTCATGAATGAGATGAGTGCCATCAGAAAAGAGGCTCTAGAGAGCTCCCTCACCCACTTCACCATGTGAGGACACAGTGAGAAGGAATCATTTATGAACCTCAAAGCAGTATCTCACCAGACACTGAATTTGCTAGCACCTTAATCTTGGACTTCCCAGCCTCCGGGAAATAAATTTCTGACAAATAAATTTCTGTTGTTTATAAACCACCCAGCCTATGGTATTTTTTTATAGTACACAAATGGACTATGAGAGCTGTTTTGTTGTGGTCTTTTGAGATCAAGTTTTTCTGGAATTATTCCAGATACCCCAGAAGCATATTAGGTGGAGGTAGAATGCTTAATTTCACCCTGTGCACACCGGCCAGTAACAAATCCAAACGGGATGTTTGGGGTTGAACTCATGATCTCAAGAATGCATGGAAATGGATAATGACTAGGAATCCCTATTTTTGATTAGAATACTAGACACTGTGGCCATTCTGAACTATATGATGAGTTGCTACTTATGAATGTTATGAAGACTTAAGCAAAGGTATAGATAACATACATTTGAATGTTTTAACTTAAGACACCAGCTGTCTTGCTCTAGAAATAAAAAAAAAAACACTGCAATGGGCAGTCAAGAGGCTTATGTTTATGTGCTGGATTCGAAGGAGCTCATCCATTTTCTTGAGGCTGTTGAGTTCCCTGCCAGTTTCCTACCTGTGTTCTCCAGGCTCTATCAGTGTATGGACAGAGAAGGAAATGTGCCATCTAGCCCCAAAACTTAATCTCCTATGTTGTAATATTAAATGAAATTTAGTTGAGATTTCTATTTGGGATGGGATGATGTATGGAGTCATTATAATAGCTTCAAAATGTAAATGTAAAAACCTCCTCTTTTGTTCCAGAAGCACTGTTTTCCCAAGCAAAATTCTCCACAGATCTGAAGGATATTTGTGAATTAGACTTTTGGGAGTTCTTCCAGTTCCTCAGGCTTTGGTGTCACATGTTTTCAGACTGAAGAAAACACAAAACAAATGGTTTTCATTGTTTGGAAACTGCATTGTGATTCATAAATAGTTCTGTCCAATGTTTCCTTGAAAACATTTCTTCTGACCAAACATGTTGGAGAACTTTCAGTTGGGAGAAGAGAATTCCTGAGCTATGTCATCATGAAATCTATCTAAGCTGCCTCAGGCTTCTTGTGGTAATCAGAGCACAGTCCCTGTGTTCCTGCCATGAACTCTGTTTTCCATGGCATCTGGAGCCTCTGGCCTTTAAATGCTTTATCTCTTCAATGTCATTCTCAGCAATCAGAATGCCATTGATATTAGAGCTCATGGGCTGATTAAATCATCAGCCGGCCATCAGTTCAGTTAAGGAAAAATAAAAACATAAAAACAAACAACAAACTAATGCCCCTCAGATGTCAGCCAGATGTTGGCATAAAATAAAGTCCATCTTCTCTGCTGCCAGTTATGATAGAGCTCCTTTATCCAAGTTTAGTTCCAGAACAAACTCAAGCCTCCCACCTTGAAACAGATGAGAGCTTCAGGGCACACACACTCAAAGGGCTCTGAAACTCGAGTCAATGGTGCATCTCTGGCTCTCCCAAGGTGGACTGGCTTTGGGGATGGGGAGGGGATGTGCCTAACCACAACCAAAAACGGCCATAGTGGGCTCACTCTGCCAAGAGGCCTCCACATTTTAGTTAGAGGGAACTAGAAAGGAAATGCAGCAATCAGGTTTGAATGTTTTTCTAAAACTCAGTCTGAGATTGCATTTGTCTCCTAGGACTGTTGCAACAAAGTATCACAAATTGGGTGGCTTAAGAAAACAGAGATTGATTCCCTCACAGTTCTGCCTGCCAGAAATCCTAAATTAAGACAGAGTTGGGTCCTTCTTAGGGCACTAAGGGAGAATCTGTTCCACGCCTCTGTCCCAGCTTCTCGTGGCTGTTGGCAATCCTTGGTGTTCCTGTAAATGCATCACTTCAATCCCTGCCTCTCACTTCACATGGTGTTCTCTGTGTGTGTGTCAAAGTTCCCTCTACTTAAAAGGACATTAGTCATGTTTGATTGAGTTCACCCCACACCACTATGGCCTCATCTTAATTTGATTATACCTGCAAAGACTATTTCTAAATAAGGTCACATTCATAGTTTCTGGGTCGATAGGATTTTTAAAGAAGTTATTATGGATATATAATAGCTGTGCATATTTATGGGGTACATATGATATTTTAATATAAACATACAATGTGTCATGTTCAAATCAGGGTAATTGGGATATGCATCACCTCAAATGTTTATCATTAATTTATGTTAGGAACAATACAATTCCACTCTTTTAGCTATCTTGAAACACATAATAAATTATTAACTATAGTCACCCTATTGTGCTACTGAACACTAAATCTTATTTTTTCTGTCTGTCTGAATTTTGGTACCCATTAAAAAATCTATTTCCCCCTCCCTATTACCATTCCTAGCATCTGGTAACCATCCTTCTACTCTCTATGTCCATGAATTCATTGTTTTTAGCTCCCACATGAGTGAGAACATTCAATATATGTCTTTCTGTGCCTGGCTTATTTCACTTACCACGATGTCCTCCACTTCCATCCATGTTGCAAATGACAGGATTTCATTCTTTTTATGACTGAATAATATTCCATTGTGTATATGTACTATATTTTCTTTATCCATTCATCCCTTCATGGAGATATGTTAGTTGAGGGGACCCCATTCAATCCAGTTCTGAGACCATTCTGTGTCTAGAGACTAGTTAGAGCCATTGTTAGAGTTCCTGTCGTGAGCAGAATATAATGCTGCTCAGGAGTCTTTGCTGAAGCCTTGAAAATTTAGATTGTGCTGGACCTGACCTGTCTCACTGGCTAGGGCCAAGACGCATGTATTTTGTCTTACACTATTTTTTGTCTTATTAGAAATACATACTATATGTAGTCTTAAATGATTGCTTTCTGTTTAACTAATATTTTTACCTGCCCCAGCTACACAAGATTGGTCTGTCCTCTTATGAAAACATCTACGGGAAACAAGCAGGTTCTCCTTTAGAAACTGAAGTTGATGAAGCGATCCCAGATGTTTATAACTACCAACATTTTTGCAATGAATTCTGGTAATGTCTACATTTTCCTAGGAATTCAAATACTTGACAGAATAGTTTTTTTTATTTTACCTTCCCTATGGATTATAGTCACTTGTCAATTTCTGCCTCCAGCCTGAGTTTTGAAAAAACACAGAAATTAGATGAGAAGCTGCTTCTTCCACTATTAAAGATATCACGGCAACTATTTCTTCTGTCTCTCGCTTCTGATGAGTTACATTTTTGCTGATGATGATCCTGTCCTACTTACTTCCAATGAGAGAAAGGCTTGGAGTTGCACGATAATATGTTCAAAAGTGAACTCCTGTGGTCTGTCTGCATTTTAATAATGGCTAGTCTTAGTCAGCATTCTCAAGCTGTTTTCCTCTGGACACTGTTGTCTTGTGAGTTAGCATTTGATGTTCCATGATAAAAAAGATCATTGGTCAAACTTGCTTGGGAAATATTGGATTGTAAACATGTCCTAGAGACTCTCAGTGCACATTAGCATATCAGAGACTGTAAGAATGCAGTAAAGAAATCCTAAATAAAGAAATCTAAAATTTGTCTAGGTTGCTCTACCCAGTGTTTTCTTTTCAAAAAAAAACTCTTTCAAATTTCTTTTCTAAGAAGTAAACAATTTAGAGAATACTGTGCTAATACTCAGAGAAAAAAACAGATGTGATATATATCTCACCTAAAAAATTAGACAACTGATATGTGCTCTGTAGTTTTTATGTTTACTTTGTGATTTTATCTTATTAAAGCCTTACCAGATGTCGGAGATATCATGACAGAAAGACATTTAAAAATGTTTAGAAATTTTTTATTTTATTTGTTTATCTATTTATTTTTTATACTTTCAACTCTTATTTTAGATTTGGGGGTACATTTACTTATTTGTTACATGGGTATATTGTGTGATGCTGAGGTTCGGGATATGAATAATTCCGTCACCCAGATAGTGAGCATAGTGTACAACAGTTAATTTTTCAATCCTTCCCCCTTCCTTCCTCCCGATTCTAGTAGTCCCCAGTATCTATTGTTGCCATCTTTATGTCCATGAGTACCCAGTGTTGAGCTCCCAGGCATAAATGAGAACATGTGATATTTGATTTTCTGTTTCAGTGTTAATTCACTTGGCATAATGACTTCCAGCTGCATCCATGTTGCTACAAAGGACATGATTTCATTCATTTTTATGGCTGTATAGTACTCGATGGTGTATATGTACCATATTTTCTTTATACAGTTCACTACTGATTCCATGTCTTTACTGTGGTGAATAGTGCTGGAATGAAGTGTGTCTATTTGGTAGAACAATTTATATTCCTTTGGGTGTTGATATGGTTTGGCTGTGTCCCCACCCAAATCTCATCTTGAATTGTAGTTCCCATAATCCCCACGTGTAGTTGGAGGGAACTGGTGGGAGGTGATTGAATCATGGGGGCGGTTCCTCCATGCTATTAATGTAATAGTAAGTTCTCACAAGATCTGATGGTTTTATAAGGGGCTTCTCACTTTGCTGGGCTCTCATTCTTCTTCCTGTGCTATGTGAAGAAGGATGTGTTTGCCTCACCTTCCGCCATAATTATAAGTTTCCTGAGGCCTCCCCAGTCCTGGGGAACTTGAGCCAATTAGACCTCTTTCCTTTATAATATATGCTATAATATATGCAGTCTTGGGTAGTTCTTTATGGCAGCATGAGAACGGACTAATACAGGTGTATACCCAGTAATGGGATTGCTGGGTCAAATTGTAGCTCTGTGTTAAATTATTTGAGAAATCTTCAAACTGCTTTCTACAGTGGCTGAACTAATTTACATTCCCACCAACAGTGTATAAGCATTTCCTTTTCTCTGCAGCCTCACTGGCATCTGTTGTTAAAAAAAATCCATATTTTTATTACAGCAGGAATAGACTTCAGCCCTTTTGTTTTTTAATAGACTATTTTTTACAGGAGCATTATGTTTCCAGAAAACTTGAGCAGAAAGTACAGAGATTTTTCCATACACTTTCTGCCCCCAAATATACACAGTCCTGCCTACTATCAAAATCCCCTCTAGAGTGATGCATTTGTTACATCCCGTGAACCTACATTAACACATCATGATCACCTAGAGTCCATAGTTTACAACACCTTTGGTGCTGTACATTCTATAGGTTTGGACAAATGTATAATGACATGTTTGCACCATTATAGAATTATACAAAATATTTTCACCGCCCTAAAAATCCTCTGTGCTCCGCCTATTTAACCCTCCCTCCCCTCAACTCTTGACAATCACTGATCCTTTTACTATCATTTTAGTTTTGACTTTTCCACCATGTCATGTAGTTGAAATCAAATGATATGTGGCCTTTTCAGATTGGCTTCTTTCTCTTAATAATTATGCATTTAAGTTTCTTCCATGTCTTTTAGTGGCTATTCGCTCATTTTGTTTTATCACCAAATACTATTCTATTGTCTGGATGTACCAGAGTTTATTGATCCATCCACCTATTGAAGGCCATCTTAGTTGCTCCCAAGTTTTGGCAATTATGAATAAAGTTGCTGTAAACATCCATATGCAGGTTTTTGTGTGGATGTAAGTATTCAATTCATGTGGGTAAATGCCAAGGCAATAAATTTGTGGTAACATAGTAAGAGTATGTTTAACTTTGTCAGAAACTGCCAAACTGTCTTTCAAAGCTGCTGTATCATTTTGTATTCCCACAAATACAAAATTGTCATTTTAATTTTGACAATTGTGACAATTGTGACAAATGGGCTGCCCATAACAAAATGCCACAAACAGGGTAGCTTAAATAACAGACACTTCTTTTCTCCCAGTCTTGGATGCTAGAATTTGCTCCACATCTTCACCGCTGTTTGGTGTTGTCAGTGTTCTGGATGTTGGCCACTCTCATGGGGATGTAGTAATATTTCATTATTGTTTTAATTTGCATTTCCTTAATGACATACGATGTAGAACATCCTTACATAGGTTTATTATCCATTTGTAAATGTTCTTTGGTGATGTGTCTGTTCAAGTCTTGTGTCCAGTTTTTAATAGGGATTTGGTTTTCTTATTACTGAGCTTTAAGTGTTTACATTTTGCAAAATTTACATTTTGCAAATATTTTCTCCTTTTCTATAAATTATCTTCCCATTCTCTAGACAGTGTCTTTCACAGAGCATCAGTTTTTAACTTTAATACGACCAGTTTATTCATTTTTTCTTTCATGGGTCATGCTTTGGTGTTGTATCTAAAAAGTCATCATCATGCCAAAGATCGTCTAGGTTTTTTTCTCTGTTATCTTTTAAGAGATTTATAGTTTTGTCTTGTGTTCTAAATTTAGGTCTATGATCCATTTCAAGTTTGTGATGAGTGTAAGGTCTGTATCTAGATTCTTTTTTTTTTTTTTTTTTTTTTTAACATTTGGAAATCAGGTTGTTTCAGAGCTATTTATTGACAAGGATACCCTTTCTCCTTTTCTCCATTGTATTGCCTTTGCTCTGTTGTCTAAGAGCAGTTGACTATATTAATAGGGGTCCGTTTCTGGGCTCTTTATTCTGTTCCATAGATTTATATGTCTTTTCTTCTGCCAGTGCCACACTCTGATTATGGTAGCTTTATGTAAGTCTTGAAGTCAGGTAATGTCAGTCCTCCAACTTTGTTCTTCTCCTTCAATATTATAGTGGCTATTGTCTAACTTTTTCCTCTCTATATAAACTTCAGAATCTGTTTGTTGATATACACAAAGTGACTTACTAAAATTTTGACTGGAATTGTGTTGAATCTAGATGAAGTTGGGAAGATCTGCCATCTTGTCAACATTGAGTCTTCCTGTTGATTACATGGAATATCTCTTCATTTATTGCATTCTGCTTTGATTTCTTTTATCAGAGTTTTTAGTTTTCCATATATAGATCTTGTACATATTTTGTTAGAGTTATACTTAAGTATTTCATTTCTGAGGGGAGCTAATGCAAATTGTGCTGTAATTTTAATTTCAAAGTTCACTAGCTGATTTAAGGAAAGTCACTGACAATTGTATATTAACCTCATATCTTGTAACATTGCTATAATTTATTATTAGTTCCCGGAGGTTTTTTGCTAATTCCTTGGGATTTTCTGAATAGACTATCATGTCATCTATGAACAAAGTTTTATTTCTGTCCAGTCTGTAACCTTTTATTTCCTTTTCCTTTTTTATTACATTAGCTTAGGCTTCCAGTACAATGTTGAAAAGCAAGGGTAAGAGGGGACATCCTTGCCTTTGTTCCAGATCTTAACAGGAAAGCCACTAGTTTCTCACCAGTAAGTAATGTTAGCTGATTTAAAGATATTATTAATCCAGTTGAGAAAGTTCCCTCTATTTCTCCTTTACTGAGAGTTTTATCATAAATAGGTGTTGGATGTCATCAAATGCATTTTTGCATCTATTGATATGATTATTTGATTTTTTTCATTAGTCTCTTAATGTAATGGGTTATATTAATTGACTTTTGAATGTTGAAACAGACTTGCCTACCTGAAATGAATCCCAATTACTTGTAATGTGTTATTCTTTTTATACGTTGTTGGATTTGATTTGCTGATATTTTGTTGAGTGTTTTATGAGATATATTAGTCTTTTATTACAATATCATTGCCTGGTTTTAATATTAGGGTAATGCTGGTTTCATAGAATGAGTTAGGAAGTAGCCCTTCTGTTTCTATCTTCTGAAAGACATTGTAGAGAACTGGTATAACCTCTCTCTCAAATATTTTGTAGAATTCACCATTAAACCCAGATAGGCTGGTGTTTTCTGGTTTAGAAGGTTATTAATTATTTATTCCATTTTTAAAATTGATATAGGACTATTCAGTACGTCTGTTTATTCCTGTGTGAGTTTTGGCAGATTGTGCCTTTGAAGGAATTGGTTCATTTTCATCTAGGATATGAAATTTGTGGGTATAGAGTTGTTCATCCTATACCTTTTGCTATCCTTTTAATGTTCATGGTATCTGTGGTAATGTTCCCTTTTTTATCTTTGATATTGATAATTAATTTTTCTCTTTTATTTTTGCTTAATTACCCTGGCTAAAGATTTATCAATTTTATTGATCTTGTCAAATAATGCACCGTTGGTTTTATTGATTTTCTCTGTTGATTTACTATTTTAAATTTCATTGATTTCTGTTATAATTTTTATTATTTATTTTCTTCTGCTTACTTTGGATTTAATTTGCCCTTCATTTTCTAGTTTCCTAAGATGGAAGCTTAGATTATTAATTTTAAATATTTCTTATTTTTTATTATATGCATTCAGTGCTATACATTTCCCTCTAAGCATTGCTTTCATTGTCTCCGACATATTTTGGTAAGTTGTGGT
Organism: Theropithecus gelada; assembly: GCF_003255815.1. Taxonomy (NCBI): domain Eukaryota; kingdom Metazoa; phylum Chordata; class Mammalia; order Primates; family Cercopithecidae; genus Theropithecus; species Theropithecus gelada. The sequence goes on from NC_037676.1 coordinate 58,975,006, forward strand.
TTCATTTTCATTAATTCAAAATATTTAAAAATTTCTCTTGAAATTTCTTTGACCCATATGCTATTTAAAAGTGTTTTGTTTAATCACCAAATAGTCTGAGGTTTTTTTTTTCAGTCATCTTCCTGTTATTGAATTCTAGTTTAATTTCACTGCATTTGGAGGGCAAATATTGAATTATTTACATTGTTTTCAACGTGTTAAGGTATGTTCTATAGACCAGAATGTGGTCTATCTTGCTAAATATTCTGTATGAGCTTGAGAAGAAGGTATATTCTGCTATTGTTGGTTGATGTAGTCCATACATGTCCATTGTCTACAGGTGATTGATGCTGCTGCTTAGGTCAACTTTGTGCTTAATGATTTTTTTTGCCTACTGGATCTGGCCATTTCTGATAAGGAGGTTTTAAAGTCTTCAACTATAATGGTGGTTTCATCTCTTTCTCCTGACAGTTCTATCAGTTTTCACCTTATATATTTTGATGCTCTATTTTTACATGTATACACAATGATTGTATGTCCTCTTGCAGAATCAACCCCCTTATCATTACGCAGTGCTTTTATCCCTGTCTGCTTGGGCTGCTATAACAAAATATCACAAACAGAGTAGCTTAAATGACAGGCATTTATTTTTTCCCAGTCTTGGATGCTAGGATTCTATGGCCAAGGTGGTGGCAAATTCAGTTTCTGATGAGGGCTATCTTCCTGGCTTTAGGAATAGATTAGGATTAGATTACAACACCAATCCTATCAGATCAGGATCACAATGTTATTGCCTCATTTAACTTTAATTACTTTGTTAAAGACCCTCATCTCCAAATATAGTCACATATAGAACTTCAATATATTATTTTTTGGGGAAAATATACGTTTATGCCATTTAATCTCTGACATTTTTTCTTGCTCTGAAGTGTGTTCAGCCTGAAATTAATATAGCTATTCTCTCTTTTGATTAGTGCTAACTTAATATATCTTTTACATCTATCTCCATCTCTTAACTTTTAATCTATTTTTTTTTATAGTTAAAGTGGATTTCTTTTATACAGCATAAAGTTGTGCCATGGTTTTTGATCTACTCTGACAATCTTTGTCTCTTAATTGGTGTGCTTAGATCACTGGTGTTTAAAGTGATTATTGATATAGTATGTCTAATATCTACTATATTTGTTATTCTTTTTGTTATTTTCCCTTATTCTTTGTTCCTCTTTGTTTTCCATTCTTTTATCCTTTTTGTGGTTTTAATTGAGCATTGTATGTGATTCCATTTTCTTTCTTTCTTAGCACACCAGTCATGCTTTTTTAGTGGTTCCTCTAAAGTTTGCAATATATATTTACAATTAATCCAAGTTTTCTTTCAAATAGCCTTCTATTGCTTTACAGATAGTGCAAGTACTTTATAATAACAAAATAATTCTAATTCCTTCACCTCTCTCTTTTTAATTTCTGTCGTTTGTTTCTCTTATACATAAGCTTATTGTATTAGTCAGTTTTCATGCTGCTGGTGAAGACATACTTGAGACTGGGCAATTTAAAAAAGAAAGAGGTTTAATGGACTCACAGTTCCATGTGGCTAAGGAGGCTTAACAATCATGGCAGAAGGCAAAAGGCACATCTCACGTGGCAGCAGACAAGAGAAGAGAATAAGAGCCAAGCAAAAGGGGTTTGCTCTTATAAAACCATCAGATCTCATGAGACTTACTCACTACTACAAGAACAGTATGGCGGAAACTGCCCCCATGATTCAATTATCTCCCGCTGGGTCACTCCCACAACACAAGGGAATTATGGGAGCTACAATTCAAGATGATTTGGGTGGGAACACAGCTAAACCATATCATTCATATATATATAAATAAAATATATTATATATAATATATATGAATAAATTGCTGTTAGTTTTTGAACAAATTGTATCTACTAGATCAATTAAGGATTTATTTTACAAATTTTGAACAAATTGTATCTACTAGATCAATTGTTTATTTTACATTAACAAGTGTTTATTTTACATTCACTTATTACTTCTCTGATACTCTTCCTTTCTTTATGTAGATCTGAGTTTCTGACATACAATTTTCCTTCTTTCTGATTAACATTTCTGCAAGGCATATTTCTGCAAGGCTACAAATTCCTTCAATGTTTGTCCAAGAAAATCTTTATTTCTCCTTTGCTTTTGAAGGATAGTTCTTCCAGGTACAGAATTCTAGATTATGTTTATTTTTCTCTCTCAAAATCTTAAATATTTCACTCCACTCTCTTTTTGGTTGTATAGTTTTTGAGACGTCAGATGTCATTCTTAACTTTGCTCCTCCAAAGGTAAGGTGTTTTTTCCCTCTGACTTTTTTCAAGACTTTTTCTTTGCCTTTGATTTTCTGCAGTTTGACTATGATATGTTCAGATGTGTGTGTGTGCGTCTGTCTGTGTGTTTTACATTTATCCTGCCTCATGTTCTCTGAGCTTCCTGAATCTGTGATTTGGTGTCTGACATTGATTTGGGGAAACTCTCAGTCATTATTGTGTCACATGTTTTTCTGTTTCTTTCTTTCTTCTCCTTCTTATCTTCCCATTATTATGAATAGGTTTTTTTTTTTTTTTTTTTTTTTTTTTTTTTTTTTTTTTTTTTTTTTGTAGTTGTCTCATAGATCTAGGATATTCTGCTCCATTTTCCAGTTTTTTTCTTTGATTTTTTGATTTGGAACTTTCTATTGACATGTTAATAATAATTGTGTTAAATTCCCAGTCTGGTAATTCCAACATCCCTATCATATCTAAGACTAGTTCTGATGCTTTCTCTATCTCTTAAAATTATGTTTTTGGCCTTTTAGTATGCCTTGATAGTTTATCTTGACAGTCATACATGAAGTCCTGGGTAAAAGGAACTACTGTAAATAGGCCTTTAGTAATGTGGTGGTAAGGCATTGAGGAGGGGAAGAGTGTACTGTGGTCCTCTGATTAGGTTTTAGTCTTTTAGTGAGCCTGTGCCTCTAGACTGTGAGCTTCACAAATATTTCCAAGTGATGCTCCCTCTTAATCCCTGCTTCGATGGGACAGAATGACAAGGGTGGGCTGAAGTTGGGTATTTTTCAGCCCCTGTGTTGAAGGCCAGAGCGGGCTAGCATTGGATATCATCCTTTCCCCCAGGTCAGTTAGGTTCTAATAATGCCCCAGGAGGTTAGTCTCAGGTTAGCCAGTTTCTCTGGAGGGCAGACCTTATTAAGAAGAAAAAGTGCTCCGGCATACCTTCAAATGATTCCTTTTTCCCTCCTTTGCTAGAGGCATGAGTGGATTTTTCTTTAATATTTACTATGAAAACCTATAAAACTCCTGGAGATAAAGCTCACAAAAATGTGGAGGTGGACCTATGACTGAGTCTCCCTGGAGTTTTAATCTTTCAGACTTGCCACACTGAGTCTCCAGAAATTCATTTCTCATTTACAGTTCAGGTTTTCCTACCCACACATGTGTTCTCTTGGAGTTTTCTGCTTCTGGATTTCTGCTTCTGTAAGTTATGATTCTTTGTATTTATCTTTCTGTCTTTCCAACTGTAGGATCAGCAGTTTGCTCACTGACCTTGCTTCTCTAATAGATCTAAGAATACTTGTTGACTTTTCAGTTTGTTCAGTTTTTACTTGTTAGGACTTGGGATAAAGTGATTACTTTTCAGCTTCTTATACACCTGACTTGAAATCAGTATTCACTGACATCATTTCTTTTTGATCAGTTCTTTTCTGTGCCAAATACTAGCCTTAGGCATCAAAGAATGCATCTACTAAAATGAAAATCTTAGGTTGAATAGGACTTTACAATTTTATAATGTGTTTTATGTGTTTTATGTCATAGTGACCTGGCCCATTTAGGTGCAAAGGAAACTTTGTTCTCATTTTATGTATGAGAATAATGAGCTCAGAGATCCTGAGTGACATATTTGCATAGCAAATATGTAACTCAAAACTGGATTTTCTGACTCCAAAACCACATCTCTTCCTAAACCTCGAATAGTACCATTTGCTAAATGAAAGAACTTAACATAGAGAGGAAGCCAGTTTAGTATAGTGGGAAAGAGGATAGGCTTGCAAGTCAGATAAATCTGGGCTCAAATCACAGATGTGTTGTTAGTTTTGTGACTTGGAAAATTTTTTTAAGCTTCCTGAGTCTCAGTTTACTAGTTGCAAAATGAGGCTAATATGACTTACCTTGCTGAGATATTATAAGGATTCAACAAAATGATGTATTCAAACAACTTACCATGAAATCTGATAGTAATCTACTCAAAACATTAGTAGTTGGTGTGTGATCATCAGTAAGATAAAGAGAATCACCACCAGGTGGGGCAGATTTCAGCACAAGGTCAAAAGAGTCAGATCAGTCCAGAGCTTCAGCCCACTGAGAATGGCATCTAGAATTCTAGGTGCAATTCAGCGAATACATAATAGTTTGCATATCTATCTTGAATTCTTGCATTCACTCAATAAATATTTATTGAGCTGGATACTGCTTTAGGTGCTTAGGATGCATCAGTGAACAACACTGACTTATATCCCTGCCCTGAGAGGGTCTCGGTGTTAGCAGAGAATGATAGACAACAGAGAATTGCCTAATGAATAAGGAAATTACTTTGTGTGTGAGAAGGTAATAAGTGCTACAAATAATAGCAAAGTGGAGCAGAGCAGGGGAAACAAGAATACAGTGGGAGGGACAGCCTATAATTTAAATGATGTGGTCAGGGTCAACCTCATTTCAAAGGTAACATCTAAACATATGCTTGGGCGAGGTGAAGGAATATAAAGGAAGAGCCTGGAAGAAGAGCACTGGGTGGCAGGATGCAGCCTGGACAGCACTAAGGCAGGAGGGTGCTTTGTGCCAGGTAGGCATTAGAAAAATTGGGGGTTTACTCAGAGTTAGATGGGGAGGAGCCATGGCAAGGTTTTGAACACAGGAGTGATGATCTGATTTAAATTTTAAGATAAATACCCTGGCTCCTCTTTAGAGAATTAAAGGGTGGAAGCAGGGTAACATTTAAGAAGTTATTGCATTAATCCAAGTATAGGGTGATAATAGGTAGTACTAGAGTGGTAGCATAGGAGAGAGAAGAGAGTTGTTGGATTCTATATAGACTGAATGTAAAACCACTAGGATTTCTTTAAAGAAATAAAAGAAAGAAAAGATTGGAAGTGTTGATGAGAGAAAACAGGACTCGAGAATGACTCCAAATATTTTAACCTCAGCTAAAGAATGGACTTGACCTTAAGACCGAGCTAAGGATGGAGTTGCCACTGGCTGCGATGGGATTCCACATTACTGATTATTATGGCTCTAGCAAGACCTCAACATATTTGTTGAACTGCAGACTTGGCTATGGCCCAAAATGAGCTAGTTTTGAATTACAGAGGATTCAATGCAGAATCGGGAAGTTGAAGGGGAAAAAATCTTGATGTCACTATTCTTACTATGAGCGGTCTGATGTCATCGTGCCATCATTTGTCACCAGCTGCCTAGGGTTCAGTAGTGTCTGTCACAGCAGTCTCTCAGAGGTAATTCTTGGGCATGAGATTATCATTTAGGAGGCAACTGAAATTGTAGTAACTTTCAATTGAATACCTAGCACTAAAACTCTAGGAGCTCTCTGCATGTTGTGGCTAATAGAAAAGCAAAGGTCTGAGAAATGGTAATATAGTTCTGGAATTTACAGTGCCACATTATGATTGTAAGAGGTAAAGGTATATTTATTTCTCTGCGGGTAAGAAAGTAGTACTTTAGGAGTGAGTATAATTAAGGAAGTCTTTTAGGTAGGGACAAAGTAATTTAATTTCCATAAACTATTAAGGCAATTGCACCGTTATTTTTCCCTAAGCCGCCAAGAAAATGAAAATGTATTTTACCAGCATTTTTTTTTTTTACCAGAAGTTTAGCATTTTGTTTCTGTTTAAGATGGTCTTTCAATTACTTTTCTCCCTTAAACTATAAAAGTTCCCTCTAACAACTTGTGGGAAGTTTTCCTGCATTTTCTGTGTAGTTTGCCAATTCCCTGGTAAGTTTTTAAATACCTTTAGACACCAAATAATCTCTTGCCTAAGAGGATATATACAAAAATGATCTTTAGGCTAACAAGAGGATATTATTAAATTATTAAGAATATTAAGAAACATTCAGGAGTTATGATTTATTTATTTATTCAGCACACACATTGATCACTTCCTATAAAACAGGTACTGTGCTTGGCCCTAAGGATATCACCCATTGGCTAATGGAAGACAAGCATACAAAATAACACTTTAGTAGATACAGTTTGACAAATCCAATTATAAAAGAATGGAACAGTGGTAACACGGACAAAGGCATGATTAAGTATTTTTGGAGGGATGGAAAGTGGCTGAGTTAGGTCTTCAGTGAAGAATAAGGGCTTTCAATATGCATATGCATGGTAGAGCATATGGAATAAGCACCTGCCCAGACAGGGCAGTATATGATGCATAAGCTCACTGAAGAGTGGAAAAGGCAGTAAGTAATTGAGGGAGCATTAGAAAGGTTCCTGAAAGCATGAAGAGTGTCATGGGTTGAATTGTGTCATAAGCTTAAGTCCTAACGCCCAGTTTCTCAGAATGTGACCTTATTTGGAAATTGGAAAGTGAAGATAATCTGACTTAAGCATATCAGTCAGGAAATCCAGTTAGAGAACTGGGTTTTTGATATCAGTGAAATCCAAATAGAAATAGAAAAATTACCTTTGCTTGATCATAGTGTTTCCATCATTGGCCAGAGAAGGAATTTCCAGGTACATTTGGCTCAGATAGTTTGTGCAAACAGGTGAAAATAGTTCTTACCAAATTATATGACTATAATAAAATGGCTAGTTTAAGAACACACCTGTGTCCAGAACACACTGTGAGGATGAACAAACTTTCTCCTGGGACCACAGAGATGATAGGGAACAGCATCTGGTAGTTGTTTTCTCCATTGCATCGGGTTTTTTAATGTGAGGGTGTCACGGTGTTTGTGTCACACTGGCATGCGGACATTCTGCTAGGACTATATTGCATATTACTGGCACATATAAACTATGCTAGTAATATATCAGTGGAGAAATTCACCAGGGAAGCCATCTAAGCCTTCGGTAAAGAACAAAAAATAAGAAAAGATAACAATTTGAAAGTATATTTCTTGTGATGGTTACTGAAGAATACTTAGCAAAACTTGAAGTTTTGCTAAGGTAATGGGGCACTTGGAGAAGGAACAGAAAACAGCAGAATGACCCAGGTATAGGGCAGGTATCTGTGTGGTCACCACAAACCTGGCGCATGCTACTCATTCCCTCTCTAGCCATCTTTTCAATTCCATGACTTTGTGGAGAGAAGAAAAAAACCCTCAATTTGAAAACAGAAAATCCCTCTTATTTATTTCTAATATAATGATATCTTACTTAACATCGATGCTGTTGTTTCTTCCTTTATTGTGTTTTTATTTACCTCTAGATGTTAAACAATAAAATTACCTTCTAGATATGATAATAATGTAATATTCAGTTTCACACAGGATTGTAAACAGTTGTTAAAATTATGAATTGATCATAGATTTTCCCGGAATTCCCTCCCAGAATAAGGAAACAGAAAATAGAAGGTAAACTTTGGATGGTATGGGGACATGAAAAGCTCTGGGGACAAAAAAGGTGGGCAGATATTTTTCTCTATCTGTCTGGTGTTTTATCTTTAAGAAAACCAACATTCTCACTTCATATTTTTAATAAGAATCTAGTAAATAGCTTTAGGCTAGGATGGATTATGAGAGATGAAATTATTCTTGTTAAAAGTGTGTCTACTGTTATTGGTTATTGAGAGTCACAAGTCACACACACACACACACACACACGACTTACTGAAAGTTCCATGAACAGTTAAGTGTGTCTTATTTATTGAACAAAAATTAAAAAGCTAGAGACCATTCATTGGCATTAGACAGCTTACCAATTTTGGCATGTGACACCTGTGGGAAAAAACATGAAATAGTAAGAATTGGTACTTCACAAAATTAATGTGAGTTAATTCTTCTACAGTACCAGATTTTAATTTTATCCAAAATTATTTGAATCTTTACAAAAGTCAAAGTACCCTTTACATCTATAAATTCAGTTCCTCTTATTTAAAAAATATTTTGTTTTTGTTTCTGCAAAGCTCTTAGTGAAAAGAAAACCTAATCTTTGCTCAAAGTCAGCTGGCTAATAAAAGGGAAAGAAGTAAATTTCTCTAACTCTAATCCTGTGTTATTTCACGCTGTACTGTTAAGAAGACTCAACCTGATGATGGTGTTTTTTTCTGTATTGAAAATTTCTCTTGGTTAGAGGATTTCAAAATTCTTCAAATAATAATTTTCTTTTTTTATAAATCCCACATTATACTTATTTATTATTTATTATTTTTAATTGAAAACAATAATTATTTTATGGGATATAATGTGATGTTTTGAGATATGTATTTGTGGAATGCATATATAAAACTAATTAACATATTCATCACCTTACACAGTTTGAGGTGAGAGCATTTAGAATCTACCCTTTTAGCAATTTTGAAATATATATTATTCAAATAATAACTTTCTACGGCCATATGTATGCTGTGTCATATTTTGTAGTATATTCTATGAATTAAACATATTCACCATGTGTCAGGTTAAGAGTAGGTAGCATCTGCTTTTAAAATGAGAATAACAGTAGCTATATTAGAAGCATGCTTTTGGAGGAGTGTATCATGAAAGAAACTGAAGAGAATCATATCAAATTAATCACAACACAGAAAAAATAGCTTATAATAGGTACTCTGTGGAAGGTAAATAAAGTTTATTGAGAAAATCATTGTATCACCTCTAGTCCATTCTTCAGCGATAACCATTGTTAACATTTTGGTATGCACATCCTTCCTTTTTTTTTTCCTGTGCATGATTTTTATATGTGGGTATTGCTTTTTCCACAAAAATGGTATCAAACTTTATATACTGTTTTGTTCTTGCAGATTTCATATAGAAGTATGTTGTTAATGTACATGTTCTCATGTGTATCAGTTTCTTAGGACTGCCATAATGAGTTACCACAGACTTGGTGGCTTAAAAGAGTAGAAATTTGTCTCAGAATTCTGGAGGCCAGAAGTCTGAAATCAGGGTGGCATCCGAGCCTCCCTCCTTCTAAAGACTCTGGGGGAGAATCTTCCTTGCTTCTTCCAGCTTCTGGTGGCTCCAGGCATTCCTTGGCTTGTGACTGTGTCACTCTAGTCTGTCTCAGTCTGTACATGGCCGTCTCCTCTGTGTTTCTTTGTCTCAAATCTCTCTCTGCCTTTCTGGTATAAGGGTACCTGTCATTGGGTTCAAGGACCATCTTAAATCCAGGATGATCTAGTGTTGAGATCTTTAATTACATCTTCAAATATCCTTTTCCCAAATAAGATCACATTAACAGATCCTGGGTAGACATATCTTTTAAAAAACATGGAAAGGAACAACCGGTACCAGCCACGGCAAAAACATGCCAAAATGTAAAGACCATCGAGGCTAGGAAGAAACTGCATCAACTAACGGGCAAAATAACCAGTTAATATCATAATGGCAGGATCAAGTTCACACATAACAATCTTAACCTTAAATGTAAATGGACTAAATGCTCCAATTAAAAGACACAGACTGGCAAACTGGATAAAGAGTCAAGACCCATCAGTCTGCTGTATTCAGGAGACCCATCTCACACGCAGAGACATACATAGGCTCAAAATAAAGGGATGGAGGAAGATTTACCAAGCAAATGGAGAACAAAAAAAAGCGGGGGTTGCAATACTAGTCTCTGATAAAACAGACTTTAAACCATCAAAGATCAAAAGAGACAAAGAAGGCCATTACATAATGGTAAAGGGATCAATTCAACAGGAAGAGCTAACTATCCTAAATATATATGCACCCAATATAGGAGCACCCAGATTCATAAAGCAAGTCCTTAGAGACTTACAAAGAGACTTAGACTCCCATACAATAATAATGGGAGACTTCAATACTCCACTGTCAACATTAGACAGATCAACGAGACAGAAAGTTAACAAGGATATCCAGGAATTGAACTCATCTCTGCAGCAAGCAGACCTAATAGACATCTATAGAACTCTCCACCCCAAATCAACAGAATATACATTCTTCTCAGCACCACATTGTACTTACTCCAAAATTGACCACGTAATTGGAAGTAAAGCACTCCTCAGCAAATGTACAAGAACAGAAATTATAACAAACTGTCTCTCAGACCACAGTGCAATCAAACTAGAACTCAGGACTAAGAAACTCAATCAAAACCGCTCACCTACATGGAAACTGAACAACCTGCTCCTGAATGACTATTGGGTACATAACGAAATGAAGGCAGAAATAAAGATGTTCTTTGAAACCAATGAGAACAAAGATACAACATACCAGAATCTCTGGGACACATTTAAAGCAGTGTGTAGAGGGAAATTTATAGCACTAAATGCCCACAAGAGAAAGCAGGAAAGATCTAAAATTGACACTCTAACATCGCAATTAAAAGAACTAGAGAAGCAAGAGCAAACACATTCGAAAGCTAGCAGAAGGCTAGAAATAACTAAGATCAGAGCAGAACTGAAGGAGATAGAGACACAAAAAACCCTCCAAAAAATCAATGAATCCAGGAGTTGGTTTTTTGAAAAGATCAACAAAATTGACAGACCACTAGCAAGACTAATAAAGAAGAAAAGAGAGAAGAATCAAATCGACGCAATTAAAAATGAAAAAGGGGATATCACCACCGACCCCACAGAAATACAAACTACCATCAGAGAATACTATAAACACCTCTACGCAAATAAACTGGAAAATCTAGAAGAAATGGATAATTTCCTGGACACTTACACTCTTCCAAGACTAAACCAGGAAGAAGTTGAATCCCTGAATAGACCAATAGCAGGCTCTGAAATCGAGGCAACAATTAATAGCCTACCAACCAAAAAAAGTCCAGGACCAGATGGATTCACAGCTGAATTCTACCAGAGGTACAAGGAGGAGTTGGTACCATTCCTTCTGAAACTATTCCAATCAATAGAAAAAGAGGGAATCCTCCCTAACTCATTTTATGAGGCCAACATCATCCTGATACCAAAGCCTGGCAGAGATACAACAAAAAAAGAGAATTTTAGACCAATATCCCTGATGAACATCGATGCAAAAATCCTCAATAAAATACTGGCAAACCGGATTCAGCAACACATCAAAAAGCTTATCCACCATGATCAAGTGGGCTTCATCCCTGGGATGCAAGGCTGGTTCAACATTCGCAAATCAATAAACATAATCCAGCATATAAACAGAACCAAAGACAAGAACCACATGATTATTTCAATAGATGCAGAAAAGGCTTTTGACAAAATTCAACAGCCCTTCATGCTAAAAACGCTCAATAAATTCGGTATTGATGGAACGTACCTCAAAATAATAAGAGCTATTTATGACAAACCCACAGCCAATATCATACTGAATGGGCAAAAACTGGAAAAATTCCCTTTGAAAACTGGCACAAGACAGGGATGCCCTCTCTCACCACTCCTATTCAACATAGTGTTGGAAGTTCTGGCTAGGGCAATCAGGCAAGAGAAAGAAATCAAGGGTATTCAGTTAGGAAAAGAAGAAGTCAAATTGTCCCTGTTTGCAGATGACATGATTGTATATTTAGAAAACCCCATTGTCTCAGCCCAAAATCTCCTTAAGCTGATAAGCAACTTCAGCAAAGTCTCAGGATACAAAATTAATGTGCAAAAATCACAAGCATTCTTATACACCAGTAACAGACAAACAGAGAGCCAAATCAGGAATGAACTTCCATTCACAATTGCTTCAAAGAGAATAAAATACCTAGGAATCCAACTTCCAAGGGATGTAAAGGACCTCTTCAAGGAGAACTACAAACCACTGCTCAGTGAAATAAAAGAGGACACAAACAAATGGAAGAACATACCATGCTCATGGATAGGAAGAATCAATATCGTGAAAATGGCCATACTGCCCAAGGTAATTTATAGATTCAATGCCATCCCCATCAAGCTACCAAGGAGTTTCTTCACAGAATTGGAAAAAACTGCTTTAAAGTTCATATAGAACCAAAAAAGAGCCCGCATCTCCAAGACAATCCTAAGTCAAAAGAACAAAGCTGGAGGCATCACGCTACCTGACTTCAAACTATACTACAAGGCTACAGTAACCAAAACAGCATGGTACTGGTACCAAAACAGAGATATAGACCAATGGAACAGAACAGAGTCCTCAGAAATAATACCACACATCTACAGCCATCTGATCTTTGACAAACCTGAGAGAAACAATAAATGGGGAAAGGATTCCCTATTTAATAAATGGTGCTGGGAAAATTGGCTAGCCATAAGTAGAAAGCTGAAACTGGATCCTTTCCTTACTCCTTATACGAAAATTAATTCAAGATGGATTAGAGACTTAAATGTTAGACCTAATACCATAAAAATCCTAGAGGAAGACCTAGGTAGTACCATTCAGGACATAGGCATGGGCAAAGACTTCATGTCTAAAACACCAAAAGCAACGGCAGCAAAAGCCAAAATTGACAAATGGGATCTCATTAAACTAAAGAGCTTCTGCACAGCAAAAGAAACTACCATCAGAGTGAACAGGCAACCTACAGAATGGGAGAAAATTTTTGCAATCTACTCATCTGACAAAGGGCTAATATCCAGAACCTACAAAGAACTCCAACAAATTTACAAGAAAAAAACAAACAACCCCATCAAAAAGTGGGCAAAGGATATGAACAGACATTTCTCAAAAGAAGACATTCATACAGCCAACAGACATATGAAAAAATGCTCATCATCACTGGCCATCAGAGAAATGCAAATCAAAACCACAATGAGATACCATCTCACACCAGTTAGA
>NC_037676.1:58988338-59091715 GCF_003255815.1 Theropithecus gelada
GGGGGGAGGGGGGAGGGATTGCATTGGGAGTTATACCTGATGTAAATGACGAGTTGATGGGTGCAGCACACCAACATGGCACAAGTATACATATGTAACAAACCTGCATGTTATGCACATGTACCCTACAACTTAAAGTATAATAATAATAAATAAATTAAAAAAAAAAAGGGGTAACATTCAATCCACTACATCAGGTCAATAAGTATTCTATGTTATTAGAAAAGGAGTATGAGGGGTATGAGGGGAAGCACTGCAGAGGAAAGAGCTTTCTTACCATTTTGAGCACCTATGGCATCCTAAAAGCTCCAGAACTCCAGGTTGCCTTATGCCCTTTTGTAGGCAGGGGTTTTGAAGCAGTAGAAGAAACCTAAGACTTCAACCCTAAGTTACTCTGGCCTGGACCAAGGCTGTTTTGCATACTCAGAGACCAGTAGAGCTCTGGCTCATTAGTGAGTGTCTAACTTTCTGCGTGAGGAAGGGAATCCCATTGAGGATCCCCATACGATTTTACAGAGCTGTGGAGATGGAACTGTGGGGGTGGGATTGTTTAGGACTGAAATAAGCCCAAGAGGGTAATGGAGCCATTTTCTGAGCAAGTCAGTTTGTATACTAAGAGGGCAGAAGAACTTGATGTGGGATTTGAGAAAAACATTCAGAGACTAAAGGAAGAGTTTGACTATCAAAGGGAAAATAATACTAACAGACTACTGACAATTAATTCCCTCTCAATAAGACAGACATCTACTGCCGTGCCTCATACCATGGCTCAGGAAAGTCAAATACTGAGATCCCTTTTCTTATTTATGGTTACAAACAAATGGACTCTTTTACTGGAATTTAGGACAAATATAATATCCAGATAACTTTTCATTAAATTTTATTCTCATATCTGGTATTCACATACCTTTGGAAAACAGGGTAAAAAGCTATGATAAAAGGAGAAATTGACATTTATTGAACATAATGCTGCACATACTTTTATAGCTTCCTTCATACAGAAACTTGGGCAGTCTTCACAGTGCTAGCACTTGTGCAGAATAGCATGTTGAAGATGCCCCATTGTGGTGTTTTATTTTGATTCAGGACAGAGGAAGAAATGACTAGGAAATGTGTCCTCATCTGACAGCAACATATCCCATAGACTGAAAAAAGTTCCTGCAGTCCTTCCTTCATGACTTTCCTGATGGGATCTGAGCCCACTGCGACCCAAAACTCTTTTATTCATTTTTTTGTTTTATATTGTGGTGTATAACAGAGTGGCTGTCCTGTAGTAAGTACTTGCTAATGACTGCATGAGTGAATGATAAGATAAGGCATAAATTCACTCAAAAATTCTAGACCTTTACTTGCATTGTGCTAACATCAATGCTCCAAAACACATTAAATATATACCAACACAGAGAACCGCTTCAAAGATACTATGGCCTGTGAGTGTCTGCCACAAGCTAGCCACATGACCATGGCCAAGTCATTGTACCTATCAAATCCTTAGTATACTCAGCTAATGAGAGAATGGGACAAAAAGACTGAAAGCTCCAAAGAGGTTGGTCACAGTCTCACACTCAGTTTGGATTTGCATTTGGAATGATTTTACTTACCATATCCCTTACTCATAATCTGTAGCTCCTATTTTTCAAGCATCTCCCAGCACTGACTTAAAAAATGTGATTTTTGTTCTTGAGGTATTTAGTGAAAAGCACTGTGTTCCTTCCTAATTTATAACAAAACACTTGAGGAGAGAGTCTTGCCTTACAGTACATGAGTTATGAGGCCAACGTTCAGCCTGCTCTTCCTTCCTTAGCTGAATTCCCTTTTCTCCTTTCCAAGTTGCAGTATTTCTTCTTTCTTGTATGTCAAATTAATCTTTGCTCTTAAAATTATAACCACCAAGAGGAAATTTAACTTGTTGTGGTAAAGAATTTGCTGGACTAAACAAAGCATATGTTTTACTTGATATTCTATTCTGCTGCAACGGAACAGCAAATTATCGTCTCCACTTTAGGGACCTGTCATTGAAAGTAGCAGTGCTGATTCTCATTTTACAAAGAAGAGTTCTGGCTAACTGGATGCTCTTACTTATGGAGGGTTGTTATATATAACAAATATGGCAAAATATGACAATATATTTGAATTATTATAATCTTTGCATACCGAAATTTTTAAAAACTATATTATGGGGCACAGTGAAAACTAGCTAGTGGCTTGGCTTCTGTTAAACCTTATTTAACATATTCCTACTTGAAAGCTCTGTCACTACCTACCTTTTTCTTGTTGCTTTAGAATTTTGCAATACTAATTTTTCCCTAGAAGATTCCAAAGATATTGAGAACATCTTATCTGGTGAAGTTTGATTGCTTTTCTGTTTGTTTTTTTTTTTTTTCCAATCCTATAAGTGAATTCATCTTACCGTAAAGTTGTAAATTACAGCGCTGTGCTGTAGTTTGGATGTTTGGCTCCCAAATCTCATACTGAAATGTGATCCCCAGTGTTGGAGGTGGAGTCTGGTGGGAGGTGTTTGGGTCATGGGGGAAGGCTCCTCACTAATGGCTTTGTGCTGTCCTCACAGTAATGACTGAGTTCTCACTCTACTAGTTCCCATGAGATCCAATTGTTAAAAGAGCCTGGCACCTCCCTCCCCTCCCTCAGGTCCTCTGTCATCACGTGATCTCTGCACAACAGCTCTCCTTCACCTTCCATTGTGAGTGGAAGCAGCCTGAGGCCTCACCAGAAGCAGACGCTGATGCCATGCTTCCTGTACAGCCTACAGAACTGTGAAGCAAATACACTTCTTTTTGTTAAAATAAATCACTCAACCTCAGGCATTCCTTTATAGCAATGCAAATGGACTGAGACAGACACTGAAATATAAAAAAGAAAAAAGGCAAGTTTTCCTTTGATGTCCCACTCCACCCATGGCCTTTCCCATAGTCAACACTTTGATGTGCAAACTTTTGATATATTCTTTAATTTACATTAAATATGTATACACCCTTAATTTGGTTTTGTTTTCTCTTTCTAACTATATGGTTCGCCCAACGCTTACTTTCTGCAACTTGTGTTTTTCATGTCAATATTTCTACCATGGAAATCATTTCATATCAGAAGTGTAGATATATCCCATTCTCATTAACCATTCACTAGTATCCTCAAGTATGAATAGATGGATGCACCAGAAAAAACATTTTTTAAATTGATATGTATTTGGTCCCCCAATATTTTTCTATTAAAACATGCACCCATCTTTGCACACATACATTTGTGCATATCCACATGTACTTTTTCTTTTTAAAATTTTATTTTTAATTGACAAATAATTATTGTATATATTTATGGGATACACTGTGATGTTTTGATATGCACAGTAGATATATTTTTACTTAACATTTTTATTCTTGTTTTTGACAGACACAACCAAATTGCATTCCAAAACGCCATACTAAATCATACTCATCAATATTATATGAGAGTGCCTGTTTTCCCATTTCCTTGCCAACACAGTGTATTATTAATATTTCAAAGTTTTGTCAGTCTCATGGGGGAAAAGCATTATTTCATTATGTTTTAAATTGCATTTGAGATTAGTAGTGACATTGGTGATATTTTCATATGTATATGAGACTTTTATTTTCTTTTTTGTAAATTACCTGTTCATAATTTTTTTTGATTTTTCTATTGGGTTATTTCTTTTTCATATATACATATGAAATATATTATTTCAGTTCATGCCTTTTAATTTTGTTCATGATATCTTTTGAGATAGTGTCAAAACTGTCAGTTGTTTCCAAACGGAGAATATTGTTTGCCTTTTTAAAGATATTTTTCCTACTCCCAAGTTATTTTTTAAAAATCCTCTTACATTCTATATTTACTCATTAATTTATCCAGACTTCACTTTTTGTATACAGTATGACACATATATCTAAGTTTATTTTCCCCAAAGCAAAGCTGGTTGTTAGCCATTTTTTTTGAATAGTTGATCATTTGCTGACTGATTTAAAAGAGCAAATTTATCAAATACACTGCATATTTACATGGATCTCTGTTTGTTCACTTTCTATTGTTTTCCACTGATTTGTGATTTATCAAAATAATACAGAGACTTTTAATTAACGTAATTTTAAGTATGATCTTATTCTTTTTTCAAAATATTCATTGCAATATTCAGACTTTCTCTTCAGAAAACTTTAAATCACGCATATCGAATTCCATTAAGAAAACCCGTTGGAGGTTTTTGACTATAATTAAATTAATAAGACTGTAGTTGACCTTTGAAGAACAGAGGTTTGAATGGCACAGTTTCGCTTACACCTGGATTTTTTCAATAAAAGTTACACTGAGTGTGCCTGCCTCTCCTGCATCCTCTTCTACCTCCTTTAAACCTCTTCCGCCTCTGCCATCCCTGAAATAGCAAGACCAACCCCTCCTCTTCCGCCTCCTCCTCAGCCTACTCCATGTGAAGATGATAAGGATGAAGATCTTTAAGATGATCCACTTCCACTTAATGAATAGTGAGTATATTTTCTGTTCCTAATAATTTGCTTAATAACATTTGATTTTCTCTAGCTTACTTTACTGTAGAATACAGTATATAATACATATAACGCCCAAAATATCTGTTAATTGACTGTTGATGTTATCATTCAGGTTCCGCTCAACAGTAGGCTATTAGTAGTTAAGCTTTGGGGAATGAACAGTTATACGCAGGTTTTCAACCACACAGGGGTCAGTGCCCCAACCCCTGCATTGTTCAAGGGTTGACTGTAATTGGAAAGTTTTGATGTTTTTACAAAAATTCAATAAATGCTATACTGTTCTTCAAAAATATATGTATATGTTAAGTTTTTAAGGGCATTTGATAGTTTTGTTTTGTTTTTACTGTTAGAAAATTGATTTAATTATGTTCTTACATAGGCTATACCAATGTATAGAAAGCTATTCATTTTTATTGATTAATTTTAAATATGACAAACTTATAAAAATCTTTATTGATTTTAATAGGTTTTTAGATTATTCTAGACAATAATGAGAATCTTACTGATTTTTTCCAACATGCATACTGTTTTTAAAGCCTTGTTATCAATAAGTCAGCTGTAGTCTAATTTATTTTATTACATCTAACTATCATGTTACAAACTAGGTATGTAAGCAGATTGTCTTATTCTGTCCTTAAGTATAATGGTAATTTTTTAATATTTGCCCATTGATTTTTTATCTTTCATATATTTTGCATAAACATAATTTATCAATGTATAAAAAGCTTCTTTCTGTACACTAGCTAAGAGATCTTGGTTTTTCCATTAGAAAATGATAATTTACATTTACCAAGATCATCATATATTTTCTCATTTAATCTCATAATCTAGTAAACGGCCTTAATAGACTCCACATAGTGAAACCATTCTTGATTTATTCAGTTAAACCCTGGTTTGCAAAAATGTATCATTATTTTAAAACATAGCTATGTTTAACGCTTTAACATTTATTTGGATTTCCACATCACATTCATAAGCAAAACTGACATCTTTTTAATTTTTATGCTATTTTTGCTTGGTTTTATCACCTGGATAATTCTGGCCTCATGAAATGAGTTACAAAATTCTATTCTTTTCTGACTTTGGAATAAACTTAAATTATCTGAAATCATCTGTTTCTACTGGAACTGGATGGCCTATTTTAGGAGCATAAGAATTTTTTATTACTTCTTTTTATTATTCTCTAATTTTTATTGTATTTCTCCTTTCTGTCATTTCTTGAGTAAATTTGGTCTTAGAATATGGTAATAAATATTTTCCTAGGAAAGAATCTGTTTTGGGGCAAACACCTAACTTTATTGAGGCTGTAATGAAGGATTGAATAAGCAGACACTCAATTTCCTTTAAACTCTATTATTCTGTGATTATGTAATGCTGAGCACGTAGCAAAAATAGAACCTACAGATACCAATGTTTTCTACCTACCATAGCAGTAATGATTCAGGATGTATTAATGTCATTTTATCTCACTGCTGTGTAGTAATAAAAACTCTTCATTTTAAAAATATATACATTAAATAGCATTTCTTGTACCCCAAACCATATTTATTTAAAACAAAAACTTTTAATGCCACATTAGAGTTCTTCACGTGCAACAAGGCAGATATATATCTGAAGTTTGAATGTAAGGAAGTTAGATAACCATTGCAACAAATTTTGGAAATCACAGATAAACCATACTTAGGATAATTAAAACCAAAACTATAATATTCACAGAAGAAACTCACTCTTATCATTCCTGAACAAAAAATGAAAAAATTGAACCTCAGTGAATTCTCATTATTTTTTCTAGAGTGAAGAATATTTTCTCAACCTTGTACTTTAAGAGCCTGATCTCATGCTACTTGCCATGCTTAGTTTCCAAGCTTCTATAGTATATATTTTCAAATTAGTGGAAAGCTACTCACAAACTACAACTCTCAAGAGATACCCGTTTCTTCCAGGATTCAATCATCCTCCTGAGCTTCATGTAAATCAGAAAATTCATGAATTATTTAAAATTCTGTACTAATGACTTATAGGAGCCATTTATTGTAGCTATTTGCTCAAAATAAGATCATTTTATATCCAGTACATGTCTAACTTATGACTGTAAGGGAGGTGCAAATCAATCCTACAGTAACTGTAAGGTGGAAAAGTATCTGGTCAGTAAGAAAGAGGGAGGAAAAAGTAAAAAGGCTAAGATTCAATTAAGTAGGAATGAATAATTTGCTATGAAAAACCTGACGGCTTTTTCCAAGTTTCTTCTGTTAAATTATTTCCTTCCTGGTATGGCTAGGGGGTCTGGCTACTCTGTGTGTCAATAAGGCTCTGGTGCACCTGGCTCGCCTCTGCCATGCCGGAGGGAGAGGGAGGTGGGAGCCACAGAAGCCACACTTACGAAATAGGTTCCTGACATCCTATTAGGATATAAGAGGTCCTCACACTAATGACCTCTTGGAGTTAAGACATAATGTTTTTCTCTAAAGTAAATAAATGCTACTCATACGGAAATGCTATCCACAAAGTTATCTAATTAAATTGTTCATGGGTGTCAATACAATTATAAAAATAACATACAAAGAGCTGAACATGGAGAGAATAGACAGGAAAGTTGTAATACAGTTTTTAGGTTGGGGCGAGGGCACCAAAATCAAGAAGTTGTTTAAGAAAGCGACCCAACGCAGAGAGCCTTTTCTTTTTCTCTTCTTTCCTTCCTCTTTCTTTCGTCTTTCATTCATTAAACATATATTTAACAGGCAGCCCCGCTAGTTAGTGTTAATGGAGATACAAATACGAAAAGCTATGGGTTATGCCTAGAGGAAATCACCATTGGAAAATAGTTAAGAACATAATTACTTATTTTAGCACTAACTATTAATATATTCCATATGCTTTTTAGTTTTCTAGAGAGAGTAAAATCTCTGACTGTATTCCTATAAACTAGGCTGGAATGGCTCATTAATATAGAATAATTTTCATGAGTACTTGACACCAGATTTAGTCATCACCAGAAAATTCCATTCAAAGCTAAAATATGCATATATGTATTTATAAATATAGCTAGAATAAAGAACATACAGTGTTAATCATTATTTTGAATGAATAATATCCCACAAGTAGACTGAAATAAATATCACTTCATATTGCGAGTCAAATCACCATTTTAACATAGACTAAGCTTGGGCTGTTGCTGTCTTAGCTCATAATCATCAATTCACATGACTCTAGAAACTAAAAATATTAATCCTTTTCAAAATACAGTTTTATGTATGTGCAAACTGTTGATAACTGTTGCATTGGCAAGACCTCATTCAATCCTCATGACCATCATATGATAAAGGTATCCTTATTTTCAGATAAGGAGACCAGAGTTGATTGAGACCACTTGTCTTCCCCAGGATCTCATAGCTAGTAAGTGATGGAAATGAGACTTAGTCCAAGTGTGGCAACTCAGACTTTTCACCTAGCCATTTACCTCCCACGGAAGGTGCTAAAGGTAATCAGGATAGAGGACACAATGAGTTGACCAGAGGAGCAGCCAGAGCGCTGTGAGAATCTGCAGGAAGCAGTGAGAAATACAGACAAGAGCAGTCTATTGCAGCAGTCTTGCATGGGGTCTGCCCTCTGATAGCAGGTCTTTTTTGTTCTGTTTTCACTAGGTGTCTGACAATCTGTCTATAGGCTGCTTCACCCAGCAGCCCATCTCCCTTTCTTTGGGCCATGCCTGTCAGGTTCTGGAGTTCCAGTGACATAAAGACTTCAGACAGATCTCAGAGAACATATTTTATTGCCTCAAAAATGTTCTCAGGCCCCCAAATCCCTGCAACTATGTTTAGTGTGAGGGAAAGATAAAGCCAGTTTTGGCCAGTAGAGGCCACTAGTGAGCAGCTAGCGGCGGAAGAAGGATATTATTGAAAGATGCTAGTGAACAACACAGGGCCAATGGTTAACAGCAAGGTGTTGTGCACTGTAGGATTTGTTAAGAGAGTAGCTCTCATGTCGGTTGTTTTTACCACAAAAAACAAATAACAAAGACACCAGGAAACTTTGGGAGGTGATGGATATGCCTGTAACCTTGATTGTAGTGATGTATCATGGGTTTCTGCATATATTCAAACTCATCAAGTAGTAAATAGTAACCATGTGCAGTTCTTTGTGTATCAACGATGCCTCAATAAACCTGTTTTCAAAAAAGATGCTAGTGAGAGAATCTGATGCTGGCTGTATTAAGCCAAATAGGCAATTTTTTGAGAGAATAACGTCTCCCCTTGTGGGAGCCACAGGGACCTCAGAGGCAAGGTTGTGGAGTTTCTCTGCAGAGCACTATACTAATATGACCGCGTTGCAGCATCCCTCAGACTGTTGTCTCTCTATTAGAGTTTTAATTTCTGCAAGAGATAACCTGGCTGTCCCAGCTACAGGAACGTGACCGTGAGGCCCTGACCTCTAGGTGTGCACCCTGTGTATTGTGGCCATGACTCAAAAGGAGGTATTTGTTTTGAGTTGGAGAGATGCCCCTAAGTGAGTTCTACCGCATGCAAACTTCTTCATCTTTATGCTAGCTCTTTGGTAAAATTTGCTTCTAATTGTGCAATGTTCAAGGAGAAAAACTTGTTGCTCATCAGGTTTCTAGTTTATTCCAGACCTTTGGGGTCTTTGGAGGACAAAGGACAATTATTCTGCTATCTGAAGCCAGGTAACAGGACATTTAGGTGATTTAAGGCCTGCCTCTTTTTCTTGGAATGACTTTATGGATGTTATTCCCGTTTCTCTAGTTTTTCCAGATTGACACACAATCTTACAGTCACTTGGACAGTTCAAATATACTTGAGGACTTTCACATGTGAGCTACATAGCCCATAGAGTAGGCTAAGTAGGACTTTCAGACCGAATGAGTATTCAACATCACATTTCAGGAGACTGAACAAGTTCCTCTTGTGTCAGTCAACGGAATACCCTCCCCTAATGCACTTCCATACCTCTGAGAAACTCCAGAGGTTTGCATACTTGGATTCATTCCACATGCATTTATTTAGCATGTATGCTGCACCTGGTATCAGGCTAGGTGTTGGAAGCACAACAAAGAGTAAGATAGAGTCCTGAACATAGAGACCACATAGTCTACTAGAAAAGACCAATGCATAAGCAGATGATGATGACACAGAGGCAGATGCATTGTAAAGGGAGCCCAGGATCCTGACTTCCAGAATGGTGGTAGAAGGAGCTCCATGAACACATTCCCCAACAATAACTGAATGCAATTATAAAACAACGATTTAAGTTGTCCAGAAATGAGTCATGCAACTGATGTAGAAACATTTATTCAGGAAAATCTATTAAATTGTAGTAAGAAGAGATGGAGTCTGCAACATTTGAGCCATGACCTATTCCCCCGCTTTCTTGTGCCAGCTCAGAGTGATAGAAGCTCCACTACAGGCAGGCATGGTCAAAAGACAGTTTGCACTCTATGGCTGCAGTTCCCTCCTGAGAGGAGCAAGCCACCAACATCCTTGATCTGTCCCTCCAGCAACATAATATAAAAACTCTTTGCCAGGCAGTCACAGCCTAGAGGTCTGAGTCTCCTTTCACCCCCTCCCGGTTCATAGGATGAAAGCTCTACTCTAAGTGCAGAAGACTGAGAATACCAAGCCTGACTGGCCTACCTTAAGTTCACTTATAAGGCAGAGACTTCATGCTGGGAGAAGTTAGACAGAAAGACCAAGGGCTAACATTCCACCTGGTACCCCACTTATAGATCAGGGGCCTCACTGTGGTAGTAGTGGGTCTTGTTCCTCATCCTCAGTTCTAGAACAGTGGTGTGGAGATTAAAATTAGAAATAAGTAACAAAAAAGAAATTTGGTAAATTCATAAATATATGGAAATTAAACAACACACTCCTAAATAACCAATGAGTAAAATAAAAGCAAACAAGGGAAATTAGAAAATATTTTGAGATGACTAAAAATGTAGGGCCAGGCACATTGGCTCACGCCTGTAATCCCAGCAATGTGGGAGGCCGAGTTGGGTGGATCACGAGGTCAGGAGTTCAAGATCAGCCTGCCCAACATTGTGAAACCCCGTCTGTACTAAAAATACAAAAATTAGCTGGGAGTGGTGGTGCACACCTGTAATCCCAGCTACTCAGGAGGCTGAGGCAGGTTCCCACTTGAACCTGGGAGGCGGAGATTGCAGTGAGCCGAGATCATGCCACTGCACTCCAGCCTGGGCAACAGAGCAAGACTCGGTCTCAAAAAAAAAAAAAAAAAAAAAAGAAAAAAGAAAGATAAGAAAGAAAGAAAAGAAAAAGAAAATGTAAATACAAAGTATCAAAACCATGTAGTTAAAGTATTTCTTAGAGGGAAACGTATAGCTATAAATGCCTATATCTGTAAAGAAGAAAGATCTTAATTCAATTATCTAACTTCCACCTTAAGAAACAGAAAAACAGAAAAGCAAAGTAAACCCAAGGTAAAGGAAGAAAATAAGAAAGATTCAAGTACAAATTTAAAAAAATGGAGAATTAAAAAAATAATAAAAATCAATAAATGAATAATCAAAAGTTGGTTCTTTGAAAAAATCAACAAAATTGAGTAACTTTTGCTAGACTGATTCTCTTGTGCCTTTCTCTTCCCTCCAAGAAGATAGAAGATTCAAATTACTAACCTCGGTAATGAAGCAGACAATATCACCACAGATTTTACAGAAATGAAAAGGATTATAAGACTATACTATGAACAACTGTATGTCAAAAAATTGATAACTTAGGTGATATGAGCCAATTCCTGGACAAACACAAACGATTGAAAATGACTCAAGAAAAAAATAAACAATTCTAACAGACCTGTAACAAAGACATTGAATTAGTAACTAAAAATACCTCTCACAAAAAAAAAAAGCCCAGGCCCAGACCACTACACTAATGAGTTATACCAAACATGTAAAGAAAAACAAATTATTCACAAGCTTTTCAAAAATCTCATGCTCTGAGGCCAGTATTATTCTGATACACAAACCAGGCAAAGATAGCAAAAGGAAAGTAAACTATAGACTAACATTTCTCATACATACACAAGCAAAAATTTTAAACTACTAGCAAACTGAATTTAGGAATATATTAAAAGAATTACGCAGCATGGTCATGTGATATTTATCCCAGGAATTCAAGGTTAGTTGAACATACAAAAATAAATTAATATAATACATCATATTAATAAATACAGGACAAAAACCCCATGATCAGATTAATAGATGTAGAAGGTGTTGGGCAAAATCCAACTCTTCATCATGATAAAAAAAAACACTCAACAAAATAAGAACAGAAGGAAACTTCTTCCACCTGAGAAAGCACATCTGCAAAAAATCTACAGCTAACACACTGCATAGGGGTGAAAGACTAGAGGCTTTCCCCCTAGGATCAGTAAAAAGACAAAGATATTGGCTCTGGCCATTGCTGTTCAAGATTGTTTTGAAAGTTCTAACAAGAACAATTAGGGAAGAATAAGAAATAAAAGACATCAACATTGGAAAGAAAGAAAAATCTATTTTAATTTGAAGGGTAAAGTTTGCATATAGACTATCCTAAGGAATTCACCAAAAAGCCTCTAGAAATAATAAACTGGACATTTATTTTGGTTTGGATGTTGAACTTAGTTTCTAAAAAGGCAAGAGTTCAGGATACAAGAGTAATATAGAAAATTCAGTGGTTTTTCCATACCCTAGCAACAGACAATTTAAAAGTAAAATTGAAAAGAAAATTCCATTTATAATAGCATCTAAAATAACATAATTTTTAGGAATAAAATAAGAGTATAAAACTTGAACTATGAAAATTAGAAAACATTGTCGAAAGAAACTAAAGAAAACCGACTTAATTGGAAAGACATTTCATGTTTATGGATCAGAAGAGTAAGTTAATATTGGTCTATAGGTTCAATATAATACCTACTAAAATCCCAGTTGGTATTAGGAAAATGCAAAGGTCCAAGAATAACCAAACAAATTCTGGAAGAACAAAACAAAACAAAATTAAAGACTCATACTTTCTAAAATCGAAATATACTACAAACTTTCATTAATTAATAGTATGATACTGACATAAGTAAAGATATAAAGATCCACAAACCAGAATTATGTATCTATAAATAACGCCTTGCATTTATAGGTCATTGACTTTTGACAATGATTCCAGAGCAATTCAACATGGGAAAGGACAGTCTTTCAACAAATTGTATCGGGAAAACTAAACACACACACACGAAGTTGAACCCCATTATTGCACCACACATAAAAATTAACGCAAAATGAAACAAGGACTTAAATGTAAGAGCAAAAGTTATAAAACTCTTAGAAAAATAGTAGAGTAAATCGTTGTGACCTTGAGTTCAATAAAAGTTCTTCGATATGGCACTAAAAGTACAAGCAAGTAAAGAAAAAGATAGATGAAACAGATTGCATCAAAATTAAAAACGTTTGTGCTACAAACAATACTACCAAGAAGGTAAAAATACAACCCATAAAATGGGAGAAAATATTTAGGAATTATATACATGGATAAAAGCCATGTATCCAGAAAATATAATAAGCATTTGTGGCACAGTAACTAAAAGTCAAGTAACTCAGTTTTTAAAATTGGCAAAGGATATTAATAGATATTTTTCCAACGAAGACACACAAATGGTCAATAAGCATATGAAAAGATGCTCAATATCTATAGTCATTAGGGAAATGTAAATTAAACCACATTGAGATAGCAGTTCATGCCCACTTGAATGGCTGTAACAAAAAACAAAATAAAACAAACAAACAAAAACAGAAAAGAACAAGTGCTGAGGATGAGAAAGTATCCTCATATGTTGCTGGTGGGTGGGAATGTAAAATTGTGCAGCCACTGTGGGAAAAATTTGTCTGTTTCCCAAAATGTTAAATATAAAGTTTCCATATGACTCCACAATTTCATTCCTAGGTATGTACTCAGAAAAATCACAACATACGTCATCAAAAAAGTTGTACATGAATGTTCATAACAACATTATCCATAAGAGGTAAAAGGCGGAAACAACCAGAATTTCTGTCAACTGACAAATGAATAAATAACATAATGGTATATTTGTACAATGGAATATTATTTGTCCACAAAAAGAATGAAGTATTGATATGTACTACAACATGGATGAAGCCTGAAACATTACGCTAAATGTAAGAAGCCAGTCACAAAAGATCACATGATTGCATTATATAAAATATTCAGAACAGATAAATAGGTAGAGACAGAAAGTATATTAGTGATTGCCTATGGCTGAATGAGTGTAGAGAGGAGGAGAAACTATTAGTGGGTATGTCTTTTTTAGGGCTAGTGAAAATGTTTCTAAATGAGATTGTGGTAATGGTTGTTCAACTCCGGGAACATCCTAGAATCCATTGAATGTTACATTTAAGTGCATGGATTTTGGGGGTTTGTGAATGTTATCTCAGAAAATCTGTTTTTTAAAAAAACAAGGAAGTCAAGATGTACAGACACATTGTAAGGCACATAGCCAAGGCTAGACAAAGAAGGCAAAGCAAAGGCAGCATCTTCTAGGAGAGGATAGTGGAGCTGCAAACTGAAGAGTGATTAGGGGTTAGCCTGGGTAAGGTGAAGAAAGAATGGGTATAGAATTGTAGACAGAAGAGACAGCAGATGCAAAGCCAGAGATAAGAGGTGGCACAGCATGTCTAGCATATGGTAGGCTGGGTATATGCATAATATAGAGACATGGCATGTGGGTGGCAAAAAGTGAAGTTGAAGGGATAAAGAAGGACCTGATCGGCCGGGCGCGCTGGTTCACGACTGTAATCCCAGCACTTTGGGAGGCCGAGGCGGGTGGATCACCTGAGGTCAGGAGTTCAAGACCAGCCTGACCAACATGGAGAAACCCTGTCTCTAGTAAAAATACAAAATTAGCCAGGCATGGTGGCACATGCCTGTAATCCCAGCTACTTGGGAGGCTGAGGCAGGAGAATCTCTTGGACCCGGGAGTCGGAGGTTGCGGTGAGCCGAGATCACGCCATTGCACTCCAGCCTGGGCAAAAAGAGCAAAACTCGGTCTCAAAAAAAAAAAAAAAAGGACCTAATCACAAAGGTCTGATGCCATGCTAAGGATTTAGGACTTTAGCCAGAAAGCACTGCTGAGCTATTAAATAATTTTAACCAGGGAAATAGCATAATAGATTTTTGAGACTTAGAATAGTCCCTTTTGTAGCAGGACTGAAGCCAGTCAAGCAGGAGGCAGGGAGACAAGTGGGGAGCTGGGCTGTGGTCTGGGAGGGGCTTGAGTAATGCAGGACCCAAAGGTCTTCAAATGCACACGTGCTTCAGTGGAGCCTCTGGCCTCACCAGAGTCCATGCTGAGACCAATTCCTGACACCTGAAGTTCAACCGAAGAGTTGAAAGGCTCAATTGTTGCATTTAAATACAAAGAACATTGTCTTGGAAGGTCTGAACATACTGCTTCAGCACTGGGGCCCATTGTCCCCCAAATTAAGAATGTAGTGGTAGTGATCATCCTTCCATCATACAACACACCCCAGTTAGATGTTTCATCTAAGATAAACTTACTTCCACCATGAAACCTACTGGACTAATCAAGAACTCATATTGCATATACCTAAGAAATGTGGTAATTAATCAACCAACTCTTCTAACTCTCTTCTGCTTAATCAACTATGTCAAGTTCTATTGAGTTTTGTGATCATGAAGTGTGGGCTTCTTACATTCTGATTTTGAAAATATGAAATATTATTCTACAACTGTTCATTTTAAAGCTAGTCAAATATCAGTTACAAACTCTGTTGGCCATGGCATTGAGTTAAATGAGCCTGCCCTCAAGCATACAGAAGGAATATATTGCAGAATTGGATGACACACCAAGGGGCCTCAAAAGCCAGGTGGATGATTTGATTCTTATTAATTGTTTGTGGTTTCAAAAATAGCTGTTACATCCAACAGGGCACAAAGTTCTATTTGTGATTAACCTATGGTCATTTTAATGAAACTACAACAGGTAAGAAAAAATGTCAATTCCAGCTGAGTTAATGCAGCATTTTCCCCTAATTTATACTTTATTAAACCAATCATTAGTGTGTATAAGTTCATAAATGGCAAGATCCTAACTTTACAGATGACATGGTAATAAATTAATTTATAGAAAGCTGACAATAGGACAAGCACTAAATCTTGGAGAACACGTGTCTAATAGGCAGTCTGGCCTTCCCTTATGGGCCAGGAATCTCTAAGGATTGTCCAGTTTACCTAATTTCAGACTCTTCCATCTTGTACTCTCTTGTTTTGGGGATTCGTGGGGAGCCTCTGCAGGGGATTCAAACTGAAAACCCTCAAACCGTTTTTGAAGAGTTCCAACCATATAAAATTGAGTCCTGACATGAGTCCTCTTCATCCCACTCACCTCCTGAGGGCCAGCCCTTCGAACTCAGGTACCTGTGGTTTCCTTAGGGAAATGCTTCTGATAGTCCCATGTCACTTTCCCAGTGTTATGGCCATGAAGATGTCCTGCTCAGATCTCTGATTGAATGGAGAATAACCAGCTCCGTTGGTGCATGTGTCTGATGCCTCCCTTCCCAGAGGCTGCTCCCAGCCAACAACAGAACACAGCAGGGAGATGGGGACTCTTCTGACCAGTGGCTCTGGCTCGGGTACTCCCTGAGAGACTTACACCTGCACTTCGATCTGATGACTCTCCTAGCTTCTGCTGTCTCTGTCTCCTTTTTCCTAACAAGGATTTTGGTCTCTGCCTCTTGGAGAGCCTGAAGCAACGCACCTGTTATATATTCTCCTGACACCATGTTCTTCTATCCTGTCTATAACATGCATTTCCATTTATACCTGCATGTTTATTTGTATAATTATTTGATTAATGTCCATTTCTCTTGCTAGGCTGATAGACCTTGAAGAGCGAAGACTACATCCCATTATATTTTATACGGCTAGTACAGAGCCTGGCATATACCAGCTGCTCAATAAATACTTCTTTGGGCCGGGCGCGGTGGCTCAAGCCTGTAATCCCAGCACTTTGGGAGGCTGAGACGGGTGGATCACGAGGTCAGGAGATCGAGACCATCCTGGCTAACACGGTGAAACCCCGTCTCTACTACAAAAAAAATTACAAAAAACTAGCCGGGCGAGGTGGCGGGTGCCTGTAGTCCCAGCTACTCGGGAGGCTGAGGCAGGAGAATGGCCTAAACCCGGGAGGCGGAGCTTGCAGTGAGCTGAGATCCAGCCACTGCACTCCAGCCTGGGCTGACAGAGCAAGACTCCGTCTCAAAAAAAAAAAAAAAAAAAAAAAAAAAAAAAAAAAACTTCTTTGAATTAGTAAAGAAAGAATTCAGAAATGAAGAAACTCAAATTAATTATGATGGTTTGTATGTCAGAGTACTAAGTGGTGACTAAAGAGTTTTGAGCATTCTCTTGAGATTATCAGAGGATTTTTTTTTCTCTGAGCAAATGGAGTAATAAGCATATTCAATATTTTTTCAAAAACAATTCTTTTTCCATAGCCTTTCTTTCTCTCTGCCAGCTGACCTTTCTTATTTTCTCTCTATTAAATTCTTTCTCACTCAAGTAAATCTGGGTTTGAATGCCACTTTGGCTATTTGCAAGTCCTTAATCTGTTTGAAAACTAATTCTTCATTTTTAGCAACAATATAATTAGCAATTATAATAGTATCTAACTCACCTGTTATTACATAATGAATGTGAAGTGTTAATCACATAGCCTAGCATACAATTTTTACTCAATAAATGTTATTAGTACTTTTATTATTATCATCAACACTGTATTAATAGAATACCACCTACTTGTAGCTGAATTAGAATCAATTTCTAAAACTTTAAGCTTGTAATTATCTCATCTTTCATATATTCACAGGTAAGAAAAACTTTATTCTGGAACTTGTGAGTTGAGGGTAAGAACATGTATTTACAAAGTAATGAAAGTATGTGAGTTAGAAGAAGATGAAGACTTTTCTGATCATTACATCTTCTAAAAAGGATATACAATATGATTTTAAGATCCAGAAATAATCTAGACAAATATCATTTTTCCCTGTTTTCCTTTCCTTTCTTTGTTCTGAAATTATATCATAGAATGTCATCCCTGAGTAAATATCTTGAGAGTGATAGTACTTTGAGCTCCTGGTAGCCTGAAAGGGACCATTTCTGTTTGAATTCTATAGAGGCTTCAAGAAACATCTCTGTACTCTACCCATTTTCACCTTCCCCAGGGAAACTGATGCTGCTTCTTAGAGCACATTGCTAGTTCTGTGACATGAATAACTGAGTCATTCTCAGGTGAGAAATGATACTTACTTACAATAGCAAAATTTGTTCTTTAAAAGAACAAATATGTAAACCAAATAACCCTCAAATTAAAAGCACAGACCCTGAGAAGTAGCAGACTTATTGGAGGTGATTTATTTCAACCTTCTAACAATTCAGTCTTTTCTGTGATATTGACCTGAGAGGCATCCAACATTGCCCTGCTGTCACTTGGCTATAGAGGGAGGGCTTTTGAGTAGAAACACCTGTGGACACAGTCCTGCCTCTGCCACTGACATCTGTGTTAAGCACGCCATGCAATTTTGAGGTTCTGTTTCCTCACTAGCGAAAGAAGGATTGTGTAAAGCACTTTCGAAAAAATTCTTTGAATTTGGTGTTCCTATGACTTTATCTATTCCAATGACAGGGAGCTTACTACCATCTTCATTGGAGAGCTGGATTGCTGGTGACAACATCTGTTACATCGAATCAAAAAATGTTTCCTCACTATTCCCTATGTCTTGGTTTGCTTCTTGGAGTTACTTAAAATGAAATGAGGTACTCTTCAAATATTTGGATATTGCTCATGTGCTCCTCTGTTCTTTGCTTCCTCAGGCTAAGCAAACCCAGAGAACTAAGTCTTGTTCTGTGTGACATGAGTCGCAAATCCCTGCCATCTGCCTTTGGGCACATCTTTGTTTGCCAATAACCTTCATAAAATGTACTTCCAAGAACCAAACACAATACTATATGTAATAGATAGAATTAAGATGAACAATCTAAATTACAACACATTTTTATAGCCCAGCTCTAAGCACATCTGTTGCTTAGTCAGTCCTCCATTAGTTGAAACAGGGAATACACAAATGCTCAGCCCCAGGTTACCAATAAGCTGTTGCTCATTTGTTCAGCAAGTGCCTTAACTTTACAGGCTCTGTTTCCCAGGAGTCTGCGTTCTGAGTCATAGCCATAATTTTCATTTGAGAACAGCACTATTTCTTAAGTAATTCTTGGATTGTTTTCTAACAGAGCTCTAACCACTTTCAGAATTTTTTTTTTTCATTTTCAGAAATTGTTAACAAACATGCTGGTCCTTGGAAATGAATTTCTCATACATGTTCAATATAAGTTAACCAATGAGTTATAATTATTTAAATATCATAAACTAAAAGATGTCAGTGAAGCAGTCATTAACATAATAGTATAACTGACTAATCTGAAAACATGCATATATTATGAGTGCTTTGGGTACAAGAATGAGAAAAATTACAGATAGCATGTAAAAGGGAGATTAACAGCTATTATGGAGACTCGAGCCTCAAAGAAAACTTTACTCAGTTTCCCTAGGTGGCACAGTCTTAGATATCCTTCATGTCCTTGATGATATTGATCCCAATATATAGGTAGGCTAGATAGAATTGATACATAGAATCGATTTTATTGATATGCCAAGGTAAATGGTCAATCAATTTGCTGAATTGAATTGTAAGAAGTAGACTAACCACTTACAGCCATTTTTTTAAATCGTCTTGAGGATGAGTTCATATAAACCATGGAGATATGAAAGAGGTCCTGGTTGAAAATATGGGCCTTGAGTATGAAGGTCTTGGCTTTATAAATTCAACTGACTATTGTGCATATTACATTACTTCTCTATACCTTATATTCTTTTTCTGTAAAACAAGGCTAATAAAAGCCAATCTCCTTATTTGGGTTGTGAGAATTAAATGAGTGAAATAGTTTAGCAAAACACTTAGCCAAATGTTTGGAAGTAGAGAATGTTCAATGAATTGTAGGAAATATTGTGTGTGTGATAAGCTTGCAAGTAGCTAGTCTGTCTGCCCATCCATATCTTGCCTACAATGCTGAAGAAATTCTTATTGTATTCATTAAAAGATCAGTAGATTTTCACTGAAAATGCCCCATGTTTACTTTAAGAAGATAAAAAAAACAATAATAATATGAGTAGTAAAATTGTTACATAATGCTTACTATGTGCTGGACACCATTCTAAGTATTTCGCATTTGTTAATTTGGTTAACATAGGAGAAACAATTCATTAGTTACACTACTTGACTGCCTCAATAAATGCATAGTTCAGTAAGAAAGAAAATGATATTTGATTTGGGAATTTTTAAATCTTATTAATACATCTTAATTTTATCTATTTATTAATAATCTGACACTAATTTGTAATATTAGAAAACTGATTGCCCATCATGTGATCTTCTATGTAGATACAAAATGTTTAACATTCTAAGACAAAGTTGAAATCAACAGAGATAGAATATTTCCTGAGGAAAATAAACTATCTACGAATGTGTTATCCAGAAATGGGGAAGGGAAGTGGAATTTCCTCAGGGTCCCCCAGAGCAGTAGAATACAAGATTGAGAATGGAATCTTGTATTGAGAATGCAAAATGGACTGATCCTTCATTGCATTTCCTGGGGATGCAACAGACTCTCAGATGCAGCTGTCATACTGAGTCTTCATGAACAATCTGTTCTAAAACTGTAAAAATATGACTTGTGGGCAGGGCAATCATTTAATTTCCAGCAGAGGAAAATAAGGACAGTGTACTTGGTGATTATTCCCCATCCTAATATAATTTACTGTGTCTCAGTTTTCACTTATCATCCTATTCAAGGTTACAGAATATTAGTAGATTGAACTCAATGACTTATTCCTGCATTGAAAAAAAACATTGTTAGAACTTTTAAGTGTTTAAAATTATTGGCTGTCTCAATGAATTCAAGAAGCATTCTGTCTTGACAACACAGTCCATTACCAAGTTCTTGTGCCTAATCATCTGCCTACAGGCTGGCAAATAAATTGGGCAAGACAGATATAAGTTTCCAATATATCTGGCCTAGTGTTCATATTCATGAGTTCTAGGCCTGAAAATTTGACAAATTCCTGATGTAACGCACTCTAGATCCTAATCACATTTATAGTCAAGATGCTTTCCTTCAGGTCTTGACAAATTAGTTTCAGAATTATTTCCTCTTATTCAGCTTCCTTAACTCTAATACTCCTAACTCTACACTGCAGCTGGTCTAGCTTATTCTGCTGAGTATGGATAACACCCTCCCAGCCACTCTCTCTCCTGCATGCCTTCTCCATTGCAGCCCACCCTCTGAAATCAAAGTGGCAGGGGGTGGGGGAGTATGCTAGAAGTCTGGCGCTCACTATCTCAGAGCCACTTCCAATCTCAGCTCTATCATATACACTAGGCTTGAAGATTTGCTGTCTACACACTGAATAGAAACCAGTCACTAGACAGATGAGTTTAAAATCAATTGTGAAGTGATGTAATTATAATATGCATGTTAGATTATTATTAACAAATCTGCTTCATTCAGGACAAACTTATTAGCATTCATTACTGATAGCACCTTGCTTTTTTTTTAAAATACTGCCAGTGAGTTCAAAATGCTTTTTTGTGTTTTGAAATGCTAAATCCTTACAGCATAGCATCTAAGCAAACAAAAGAGTCAGTGTCAGAGTAATGTTAGGTGAGAAAGACTTGGCCAGTGTTTGATGGCTTTGAAGACGGAAGAAGGGAGCCAGGAGCCGAAGAATGAGGGTGAACTCTAGAAGCCAGAGAAGGCAAAGAAAGGGCTTCTCCTCTAGACCTTCCAGAAGGCGTGCAGTCCTACTGATGCCTTGATTTTAGCCCATGAGACCAATGAGACCCATTTCAGACTTCTGACTTCTCAAACTATAAAATAATACATTTTTGTTGTCTTGAGCCAGTAAGTTTGTGGCAATGTGTTACAACAGCAATAGATCACTAATACTGAACTGTATCTTGGTTTCTCTTTGTATGCTCGGCATTCAGTAATGATCTGTGATATACAAGCTCAAAAAATTAACTTATAAATGAACAAATATGGAACTTAAGATCCTAAACATATGTATCATTTGTCCAGAAAATTGAGATTGTGCCAGTGTAGAAACACAGGATCATTTACTTTTTCCATTCTATATCTAGATTTTCTTTATTTTGTTTTTGTTTTGAAATATTCCAAGTCTTGACAAATCAAACAAAGGTGATGCTATACCAAGATCCTAAAGAATATAAGCACATTTTATTTAGAAATTGTTGACATTACAGAATCCATTAGCATTTATTTCTAAATACCAATTATTGGAAGAGTAGTTGTTTCATGTCATTATTTGTATTTTGTGACAATCCTGCTTCCCAGTTAGATTTTAAGCCTTTAGAGGGCAGGGAGTTTGCTTTATGCCCCACTGTGTCCCTGATGCCTGCAAAAATGACCAAAGAAATTTTCTTAAAGAGAACCTGCTATGGTCAGAAAACAGTTTATCCTGCCTTTGACTTAAAGACAGTGATATATAACAGCTACCTCACATTGACCTATGAGAGACCATCAGCATATATTTAGGAATTTTGTGAACCAGTTGATGTTAGGAATTTCTAGGGATTTTGTGAGCCAGTAGCTTGAAATTGGCCATGATGGGATTATTTACACCACAAAAAATGGCAAATAATACAAGTCAGCTTCTCATCTCAAGGCCACATCTATAAGGATTTCATGAAGTTCCACAGGTTTTTGCCTTGGCGCATTCCTGGGTCACTTACTTAGTGGTTGCATTGTATTTGCTGTATGAAGGCTGGGCTGTTGGAGCTGTCTTCAAAACTAGTCATTTATATTTTCAGTTTTTAGTCACTTAACAGGAAACTGGACTGGTTTAAATAATCCATGAGAGTATGATGGATTAAAGTGGAGTCTGATCGACTTCATGAAAACACAGTTGGAACAAATATCTCTATAATATTGAGGTTAGTTAAAATCCTTTATTTGAATGAGGATTTATTTCAAGTATTTCCACTCATTGTCCAGTTTTAAAAGAGTTCATCTTTAATGAAATAACTCTTCCAAAGTAACTCTGGTATTGTCCTTTAAAACAATTTCATTAGGAGTAGTAACAGGAACAATAAATTAAACCACAGAACAGTTTCTTTTTAGCAAAAATTAAGAGTCGTTCCATTTAGTAGCTTATGGTTGTTGATTGATTTCCAGATATATTATAAATCTTCATGTAGCTCCCAGGAGAGCCATTTTCTTTAATGACTGTTTGTTGTCCTTGTTTATTATCCTCTCAGCTCATTCTCATCCCTCTCTTTGTCAGAGAGAACTGCCACATTCCTAATTCTACTGTTTTTGTAAATGAATAAACAGCAAAGACCTAAAATCTAGTTCAAAAAATATAAAGATTGTGTAACTGGGGACTTTAGTGGTGAGTCCTATCATTAATATACTGTGTGCCCCGAGCAAATTAATTGATCTGTAATACAATATTGCCACTTCAAAAATCGAAATTAAATAATTTCCTAAACAACTGTTTAATTTATTATTATCAAGCTATTTAGAAACATAACTTTTACTATGTTCATGCAGTATGAAGAAAAAATAAAATGTATATGCCCTCAAGAGTTATATAATCAATTAAGGTAAATAAAATAAAAAATAATTAAACAAGTTGAAGTAAGACAAGGGTAATAATAGCGTATTGTGAAAATAATGCAGATTTTGAAAGGTAGACAGGCCTAGGTTTAAATTCCAACACTATCTTTCATGAGTGCATCAGCTTCGGTAAGTTCTGTTTCTTCAAAGTTAAGTAGTATGGATAAAACACCGAGCACATAGTAAGCATTGAAAACATGGAAATTCCCGTTATTATTACAATTCTAGACAAGACATATTTAAGACAGAAAATAAAATGAATTTAGAATTCTTATTAATGTGGTATAATAGAAAGTATAGGGAACCGGAAGGCAGGAAAGCAAGTTCTAAATCCTGTTTGTCCCTAAATAACTGTTTAACTTTGAACAGATTAATTGATGATTTTAGGACTCCTTTGACTCTACAGTAAAGGGCTTGTGTGGAAAGGAAAGGGGATGTGCTAGATATTTTCTAAGGTCCATTTCATTGCTAAATATCTTATTTAGATTTACATGTATCTTTATATAGAAATTTGATAACAATAGTAGTCCAACATCAAAGGACAAATAGTTGCTGATGACTGAAATTATTACTGCATGCTACTTTACATAACCCCTGCAGTTAACATGTTCTCACTGTTCCCTCGGCTTTTGCTGAACACGGAGGATTTCATGAAGTTCCACAGGTTTTTGCCTTGGAGCTTTCCTGGGTCACTTCCTTGACGGTTGCATTGTATTTGCTGACTGAAGACTGGGCTATGGGAGTTGTCTTCAAAACTAGCCATTTATATTTTCATAACCTTTCTATTAGACCTCTATGTACTGCCAAAATGAAGTGAGAGGGTCTATAGTATTACATCCTGCCTGAAACAATTTTAAAAAGAGATAAAATGTGTGAAACAACAGTTTTCAATACATTGGACAAAAGGTAATAAATGCTACTGATTCCTGAAATAGGAAGCAAATGAGGTCAGTCCGAACAATGGCCAAGTTCACTAACTTGAGAGAATTGGCAAAGTGTGATGCAGGGAGAAGGAAGACAGGTGGAGCTTGACAAACAACTTATGTTGAGCAGATGGAGCTAAGAGTTAGGAGAGAAAAAGGTAGTTGGTGTTGACAGGACAGAGTTGGAAGAGGAGGTATCTGTACAGAGAGAAACGCCAATGATCTCTGTATAGAGTCTTTCTGAATGATTCAACACGATTTTGATCAGCATTCATGCATGAAGAAAAAACATGGGCTGAGGGAAGAACCAACGGAAAGAATTCGAGGGAATAATACACAGAATCTCACAAGTATGGGAATAGTGTTTATTCCCATGAGTCAGACTGGAAAACCTCATTAATTTATAGCACATTGAGTATAGCACTTAGCAAAGTTCTGACTATGAAGTGGGGAGTAATTTGCTCTAAATATTGCTGTAATCCTGCATAATAAACTTTTAGATAATAATTGCTCTACTGGAAATAAATTCCACAGGAAAAAAAGGGGGCGCCACCTTACCAAATCTATCCCCCACTCCCAGCAAAGGTTGTGAGTGGAGAGTACGGACTTCCACCCTTTTAGGCTGTATTGAGACATCCATCACCACCACCACTAGAGTGGTGACAAATAAAACTAGAAACCCTCAGCAAAGAAACAGAAGATATAAAGATGAACCAAATAAATATTATTCCTTAAAAATCTCAGTGGGCCTGGCGCGGTGGCTCAAGCCTGTGGGAGGCCGAGGCTGGTGGATCACGAGATCAGGAGATCGAGACCAACCTGGCTAACACAGTGAAACCCTGTCTCTACTAAAAAAAATACAAAAAATTAGCCGGGCGTGGTGGCGGAAGCCTGTAGTCCCAGGTAATCGGGAGGCTGAGGCAGGAGAATGGCGTGAACCCAGGAGGCAGAGCTTGCAGTGAACTGAGATCACGCCACTGCACTCCTGCCTGGGCGACAGAGCGAGACTCCGTCTAAAAAAAAAAGAAAAAATCTCAGTGGATGAGTTCAATAGCAAAATGGAGAGAGAAGAGGAAAGAATCAACGAAGTAGAAGATAGAACAATGGAAATTACCAACGCTGAACAACAGAAAGAAAATAGATTAAAATAAAATTGAACTGAGCTTTATGGACATGTAGGGCTATAACAAAAGATCTAACATTCTCATCATTACATTTCTAGAATGAGAGGAGAAAGAGGGTGGGACTGAGAATGTATTTGGAGAAATAATGCCTTAACATTTCCCAAATTTGGCAAAAAAAGAACCACATACAGATTGAAAAAAAATAACAAATCCCAAACAAGAGAAGCCCAAAGAAATATCATAGTGAAATTTCTGAAAATTAATGTTAAAGAAAAAAACCAGACAGAGAGACATGATAAATTATATATAAAAGAAAACAATTTGAATGACAACAGATTTCTCATCAGAAGCCACAGAGTCCAGAAAATTGTAGCATAATATTTTTAGAGTGTTGAAAGAAAAAAATCTGTCAATCTAAAAATCTATTTCCAACAAAAATATTCAAAAATTAAACATAATGCAAGACATTCTGAGACAAGGAGAAACTAAAATAATTTGTTGCTAGTAGACCCAAACTATAGGAATGTTGATGGAGGTTCTCTAAACAGAAATGAAATGACAATAAAAAATTTCCTTGAAACATCAGGAAGAAAGAGAGACTATGGAAAGAATAAATATATAAATAAATAAAAGAAACTTTTTCTCTTGAGTTTTCTAAATTACAATTGACAATTGAAGCAAAAATTATATAACACTGCCTAATGCCTGACATGATTTTTGATACTATATGTAGAAGAAATATTTATAATAATTATAAGTGAGAGAGGAGACATAAAGTTTGCTCTACTTCACTTAAATCAGTAAAACATCAACATTAGTGGGCTTTGATAAATTATAAATACATAATGTAACACCTTCAGAAACCAGTAAAAATCTATACACAGAGATACACTAAAAAATATTATAGATAGAATGGAATCTTAATTAAAATGTTCATGCAACTGACAGAAAAATAGAAAAAGAAGAGAAATGATAAATAGAATCAATACACAGAAAACAAAAAAATAAAGTGTCAGGTTTAAGCCTTAACATTTCAATAATTCCATGAAATGTAAATGGTTGAAATGCACCAACTGAAAGATGTATAGGTAAAGTATATATAGAGAACATGACCCAACTAAATGCTATCTACAAGAGCCACTTCCAATATAGTGATAAGGGTAAGCTCAAAGAAAATGGATAGAAAAAGATTCATCATGCAAATATTAATTTTAAAAACAAAGCAGGAATGGCTATATTAATAGCAGATAAAGTAGACTTCAGAGCAAAGAAAATTATCAGAGACAGAGAGGGACATTATATAATGACAGAAAGGTCAACCCACCAACAAAGATATGGCAATCCTAGGTATGTGGTATCCAAGTAACAGAGTTATAAGATAACTGAAGTACAAACAGAAAAAAAATAGAATAAATAGATAATCTACAAATACAGTTGCAGGCTTCAATACTCTTCTCTCAAAAATTAAAAAAAAAATTAGACATAAAATCAGCAAAAGTGAAGAATGTATAAATCAAAAAGTGGCTGAGGAACATCTCAATAGACTAGAGGTTTATTTTGCCAAAGTCGAGTATATGTCCAGCTAAAAGAAACACAAGTCACTGTAAAGTCTGTGACCTGTGCTTTCTCTAAAGAGGGTTTTGGGAACTTCAGTATTTAAAGGGGAAAGAGCAAGCAGTAAGAGAAGAAAAGAATAAAAAAAAAAAAAGAGGGAGGATAGGCAATGAGGCCAGTGGTCGCATTCTTGTGAGGTTCTGATTAGTGTTCAGTGAATCTATATTTTACATGTGAAAAGCAGGAGTAAATGAAAAAGTCAGTAATGAATTTGTCTCACATCCAATAAATCTACATTTTTACATAAGATAAAGTGAGCATGTAAATTGCAGCTATCTGTTTTGGAACAAACGGAAGGCAGTTTTCTGCATGACTCAGCTCCCAAGCTTAACTTTCCCTTTGGCATAGTGAGTGTGGGGCCCAAGATACCATATTTTTCTTTCATAAATGCAGCACCATCAACCAGCTTAACCTAATAAAAATTTTACAGACCATTCAAGAACAGCATAATACACATTCTCTTCAAGCACCCACAGAGCATATATGAAAATATTATAGAAATTTTTTTAAGTGTCAACTTAAAATTCTATACTCAGCACATTTTTTTTGAAAAATCAAAGGCCATATAGGAACTTTTCAGGTACACAAAACCTGAAAGAATTTATTACCAGGAAACTTGCACTACAAGAAAGAATTTACTACCAGTAATCCTTCAATGCCAGAAATATTAAAGAAAATCTTTCAGATGGAAGGAATATAATACCAGATGGAAATCTGGATGTTCACAAAAGAGTAAATGGTACAGGAAATGGCAGTTAGATTGGCTAACAATTTTTTTCTCCTATAATTTCAACCTATTACAAAGACAGTTATTTAAATACAAGCAATAATGCATTGCGGGTCTTACAATGTTCATAAAATTAAAACGTAAGACAAAAGTAGCACAGTGAGAGTGGAAGAAATGAAAGTATACACATTTGAGTCCTGTACTATGAACTGGTGCAACATTACTTAAAGGTAGACTTTCATAAGATGCATGCCACGTGTTGGCAAACTATAGCTC
Organism: Theropithecus gelada; assembly: GCF_003255815.1. Taxonomy (NCBI): domain Eukaryota; kingdom Metazoa; phylum Chordata; class Mammalia; order Primates; family Cercopithecidae; genus Theropithecus; species Theropithecus gelada. The sequence goes on from NC_037676.1 coordinate 59,016,323, forward strand.
ACAGATCAATCTGGCCTGTAGCCTGTTTTTGCATGACTGATAAGCTAGTAATAGTTTTAAATTTTAAAAAATTTAGTAAAAAAGAATATGTATCAGAGACCAGATGTGGCCCACAAAGCCTAAAATTATTATCTGGCCATTTACAGAAAAAGATTGCCAACTCTCAATGTATATTAGAAACTCTAATGCAACCACTAAGATAGCAACATGAAGAGTTACAGCTAATAAACCAACAAAAAAAGATTCAATGGCATAAAATTTGCTCAGGTAATCTGAAAGACGGAAAAAGAATTAAAAAAGGGAAAAAGAAACAAACAAGAAATGGGACAAATTGAAAACTAACAGCAAGATGATAGTTTCACACCTAACCATACCAGTAGTCACATTGAAAGTAAATGGTCTTAACACCCTAACTGAAGGACAGAAATTGTCAGGTAACATTAAATGCAGATTGCATTGGGAGTTATACCTGATGTAAATGACGAGTTGATGGGTGCTGACGAGTTGATGGGTGCAGCACACCAACATGGCACAAGTATACATATGTAACAAACCTGCATGTTATGCACATGTACCCTCGAACTTAAAGTATAATTTAAAAAAAACATTAAAATGCAAGAAAAATGCTACATATAGCAAGTGAATTTTAAATATAAAAGTACTACAAAATTCATGAAAGAGTGAAATAAGATATACTATGCTAACATTCGATGAAAACTGGAATAACTATGTTAATGTCAGACAAGGTAAAATTCAAGATTAAATTACAAAAAACGAAAGGGTACCTTACACACTATTCAAAAGATTAATTAATTAAGATGATATGACAATTGTAAACATTTTTGCAACTAATGATAGAGCTTCAAAATAAGTGAAACAGGCCAGGCGCGGTGGCTCACGCCTGTAATCCCAGCACTTTGGGAGGCCGAGGTGGGTGAATCACGAGGTCATGAAATCAAGATCACCCTGGCTAACACGGTGAAACCCCACCTCTACTAAAAATACAAAAAATCAGCTGGGTGTGGTGGGACGCTCCTGTAATCCCAGCTACTCGGGAGGCTGAGGCAGGAGAATTGCTTGAACCCAGGAGTCGGAGGGTGCAGTAAGCTGAGATCATGCCACTGCACTCCAGTCTGGGCCACAGAGAGAGACGCTGTCAAAAAAACAAAAAAAAAAAACAAAACAAAACAAAACAAAAAGTGGAACAAAACTGATAGAACTTTCAGGAGAAATTGGAAAATTCACAACTATAGCTTGAGATTTCAGCACTCTCCTCTCAATAATTAACAGGGTAAGTAAATAGAAAATCAGTAATAATATAGAGGACAGTAATACTTTCTACAAAGTGAACATAATTGATAATTGTATAACATTTCATCCAATGACAACAGAATACACATTCTTTTCAAGTGAATACAAAACATTTTCCAAGATAGTTAACATTCTGTGCCATAAAATGTGTCAATAAATTTAAAAGGATTCAAGTTATATAAAGTATGTACTTTGACCGTAAGGGAATTAAGCTAGAAATCAGTAACAGAAAGATCTCTGGAAAATTCTCAAATAGTTAGAAACTAAATAGCACACTTCTAAATAACCCATAGGTCAAAGAAGAAATCAAAGGGACATTACAAAGTAATTATGAGTGGAATGAAAATGACAACATAACATATACAAATCCGCGAATTGCACTAAACAGTAGTTAGAAATTTGTAAATTTGTATAGCCTATGTTCATAAAATATAAACTATGGCCTTTAATACAAAAATGAGAAAGATTTCAAATCAATGACCTGAAATTTTACCTTTGAAACTTAAAAAAAAAATCAAACAAAATCCAAAGTAAGCAGAATTGAGGAAATAATAAAGATCAGAGTGAAAAATAATGAAATTAAAAACTGAAAAAGAATAAATTACTGCAACTAATAGCTGTCACTTTGAAATAAAAAAAATTGCTAAATTGCTAACCAGAGAAATCAGGAAAAGAAGAAGGAAAGAATTCATCAATATCAGTCATGAAAGAGGTGACATTGCTACATATTCTAGTTAGTAACATGATAAGTAATTATCATGAAGAATTTTGTGGCCATAATTTAGGTAACTGAGATGAGATGGACATGTTCACAAAGAGATATATAACCAGAGTCACCCTACATCTATGAATGACATTGAATTTGAAGTAACATTTCCACAAGAAAAACTCAGAGCCTGCATGGCTTCACTGCTGAATTCTATTAAATGTTGAAGAAAGAAATAATTCCAATTTTACATAAACTCTTTCAGACGAAGACAAGACGGTACTTACCAACTAATTTTACATGGCCAGCATTATACTCAAGCCCAACAAAATTGTAAGAAAATACAGACAAATCTACTTCATAAATATAGAAGCAGAAATAACTTTTAAAAAACTGTAAAATGAATCCAACAATATATAAAACAGGTGGGATAAATATTTTAAAATATCAATGCAATTCTTCATATTAAAAAACATATATATATGTATATGAATATCTCAACATATGCAGTAAAAATATTTGGCAAAACCCAATATCCATTCCTGATTTTTTAAAAAAAATCTTAGCAAACTATGAGTAGAAAGGAACTGCCTCAACCTGATAAAAGCACCTACCAAAAAAGTTTATTACATCTACCAACATACTTAATGGTGATGGAAAGAGTGCTCTCTCCCCATGATCATTAGCAAAAGAAAGATATTTACTCTTTGCACTTATATTCAACATTGTGTTGGAGGTTCCAGCCAGTTCAATTAGGCCAAAGGAGAAAAGAAGGAAAGAAGAAAGGAAGGGAGGAAGAAAGGAAGGAAGGAAGGAAGGAAGGAAGGAAGGAAGGAAGGAAGGAAGGAAGGGTGTCCATATTGAAAAGAAAGAAACAAAATTGTCTTTATTTGCAAATGACATAATTGTGTATGCAGAAAATGATGGAATATACCAAAAAAGCTACTAAAACTAATACATAAGTTTAGTAAAGTTGCAAAACAAAAGGGTAATATGCTGAAATAAATTGTATTTATATGTACTAGGAATTAACATCTGGACACTGAAAGAAACACAATCACATGTATAATATCATAAGATATGGAATGCTTAATGAAAAATCTGAAAAAATATAAAAAATATAAGCAAAGTGTGTAAAATGTGAAAGAACTATACATTGAAAACTATAAAACATTGCTGAGAGAAGCTAAATAAGATCATGCCCCAGAAGACTCAATACTCTCAAGATGTTAATACTCCACCAAATTAATTTATAGATTTGATGCAATCTCAATTAAAATATCAGCTGTATGTACATAGAAAATAACACGAATAATCTAAAATTCACAGGGAATGAAAAGACCTAGGATAGGTAGAACAACTTTGAAACAGAAGAACAAAGTTGAAAGACTGCTACTATCTAATTTCAAGATGTATTATAAGCTATAGTAATCAAGACCATGTGATATTAGTATCTAAGATAGTCAAATAGATTAATGGAACAGAGTAGGTAGCCCAGAACTATATCTGTATATATGTTGACAGCTATATATTGTCAAGAAAATTGCCAATGCAATTTGATATGGTTTGGCTCTGTGTTCCTACCCAAATCTCATCTCAAATTTTAATCGCCATGTGTTGAGGAAGGGATCTGGTGGGAGGTGACTGGATCATAGGAGCGATTTTCCCCCTTGCTGTTCTCATGATGGTGAGTGAGTTCTCACAAGATCTGGTTATTTGATGACTGCATGGTACTTTCCCCTTCTCTCTCTTTCCTGCTGCCATGTAAGACGTGCCTTGCTTCCCTTTCACCTTCCACCATGATTATAAGTTTTCTGAAACATCCCCAGCCATGTGGAACTTGAGTCAATTAAACCTCTTTTCTTTATAAATAAGCCAGTTTCAGGTAGTATCTTTATAACAGTGTGAGAATGGACTAATATACAATTCAATGGAGAAATGATAATGTTTTTAACAAATGGTGCTGGAATTATTGAACATTCTTATGCAGATTTTAAAAAACAACAAAAGCTTTCATTAATACCTCACATGATATACAAAAATTAACACAAAATAGACTATTGATCTAAATGTAAACCTAAAACTATAAAATTTCTAGAAAAGCATAGACAAATTTTTATGACTCTGGGTTGGGCAAACATCTCATAGATACAACATCAAAAGCATGAACCGTGAAATAATAGATTGATAAATTGGACTTCATCAAATTTATGAACTTATGTCCCTTAAAAAAACTATTAAGATAATGAATGGCAAGGCACAGACTGGGAGAAATTATTTGCAAACTATATGCGTGATAAAATATTTGTGTTCAATTTACAAAGAACTTTAAAACTCCATAATATGAAAACAAGCAGTCCGATAAAAAAGGAAAAAAAAGATTTGAACAGACACTTCAACAAAGAAGATATATGAATTGCAAATAAACAGATGAAAAGATGCTGAATAAACATCATTAATTATCAGAGAAAGGAAATTAAAATCACAACCAGACACTACTGCACCTCTATTAGAATGATGAAAATCAACAATTATGGGTAAGGATGTCAAGGAAATGGAACACAGACAATGCTGGCAGGAATATAAGGCAGCACACCCATTTTGGGAAACAGTTTGGCAGTTTCTTAAACAGTTGCAAATATTAATACAAGCCTGTTGCATGATCCAGTCATTTCATTTCTAGCTATTTACCCAAAAGAAAATCCACAGGCTGAAAGCTGGAAACAACCTAGATACCCAATAACAACTGAATAGACAAACAGATTGTGATTTACCCATATGATGAAACATTAGTCCAGTACAAAAGAATGAACAAAAATATGGATGAATCTCACAATCTTTATTCTGAGGGGAAACATCTAGACAAACGATGGCCTATTATATGATGACATTTGTATAAACTTCACATGCAAACTAATCTATAGTGACAAAGGCAGATAAGTGCTTGCCCTGTGATGATGGAGGAGCAAGGGGCAGAAACGGGCAATGTAGAAAGAAATTACAAAAGGAGTAAGGAAACCCTTGAGGATGACTGATATACTCAGTATCTTGATTGTGGCAATAATTCCATGAGATATATTCATGCACATGTCAAAACTCATAGTATAGCACCCTTTAAATATGTGCAGTTTCTTACATGTCAATTAAATCTCATGAAAGTTGTTTTACAAAAACTTTTTAAAACTAACTTTGTTATTGCCTGTAACTTTATTTTTCTAGCACCATAGACAATATCAAGTGAATTGAATAATGCCTGTTGAAAGCCTACACCGTCTCAGGTACAATAAAGTCCAACAGATGGGACCCTCTCCTGGGTCTTATTGCTGTCTGTTTCAAATTATATTTGAATCTTAGAGAAAGAATTATTTTTCTCTAAGAAACTAAGAGAAATATTATATTTTATATTATATATTTATATTATATATTTTTTCTATAAGAGAAAAATTATATTTGAATCTTAGAGAAAGCTAACTCTTGTGGAAAAATCATTATGTGTTAGGAACTTCCCTAACCTCCTTTCTTTAATCTTCACGACAATCCTATGAAGATGGTACTTTCATTACCCTCATGTAGTCAATGAATAAACTGAAGCACAAATAGGTTAAGACACCTTCCCAAGGTCATGAATCTAATGCACGGCCTTCAGATCTGAAGCCCAGCTCCAGAATCTACAACAGTGCCCTACCGTGGTCTTTCACAATCACAGGGTTGCAGCACCACACACCCCTTCTTGGGTCTGCTTCCTCTTTCTAAATTTCTCTTTCTGCTTTTCTCCCTAATAGCTGTTTTTGATGCTTCTTTGCCTCTTAGTGTATCCTCTTTTTATAGGAATAAGACATTTTTCTTTTACACTACCAAATCTGAGAATGCAAAACCATTGTTTGGATGTAACAGCTAGGAAACAGTTCTTAAATAGTGACACAAGCATTTCTGAGCTTACTGTTCAAGTGTGCTCCCATTCTGGTACACAGTAGGACTCTGTGGGCCCTAAAGGGATGCCTGCACAGGGACCACATTACCATAGGCTCTATAGAGTGCACAAGCGCTGCCAAGGAAGTAAGGCTTCCATGTGAATGAATTTCAGGAAAATGGAAAGCTACTCCTTTCAGAGTTCAGGATTTGCTGTTTCTTTAAGCTCTCATAGCTGTATAATAAATGCAAAAAGACTGAGAACCCTTGTTTCTTACAGGAAAAACAAAGGGAAAAGGAAAGCAAAGTAAAAAGACCTGTGTGAGTCATGTTTACAAGAAAACATAAACGAATAATCTCTTAGGATCCTTCTAGTAACAGGCTAAAGGATACAGTCCCCTGTGATTTGTGACAGTTTGTGTTGGCTATGACCACATACACAGTCTCCCATTTTATGCACAAGCAGTTTTATGGCTCTGTTGTTTTTTCCCCTGCTGTTTTTCACATTAACTAGAAATCTGGCCTTTAGACATTGAGCAAAATGAGACTGCCTAATTTCTCCTATGTTAGTAGCAGTTCATGCTTTGATAAATTAAGGTTAACAAAAGAAGTGCTTTATGCAAATTGGACATGTGAAAATCCTGGATACATGATTTTTAATTTTAAATGCTCATAGGTGACATTTTCTAAGCTAATGTTCTTAATGGTAATGTTTTAAAAGAATACAACCCATATTTCCTGAAAAGGTTATTGAATATTTTGTTTTTCTTACTCCTTGCTTAAATTACTTATGAATATTGCGTTTAATGACTTTAAATCACACTTCCTGATTGTTTATTTTAAGTATAATTATGTTGTTTACAACAAATTAGCTTCCTGGAGTCATTTAAAATAAACATTAATAAATATATGATGATATTCAAGAGACATGCAGAGGAAATAAATTATTGTAGAGAAAATAGCGTAATAACTGAAAAAATAAAGTTGTTATAAGTCATGAATATGATTTTGGACAAAATAAAACATAATTAAAATACATTTTAAAAATCTACTCTGGGAATTTTGAGACTCATATGCAGGAACCATAATGAACAAATATGAATGCCTACATATAAATGTATAGAAATTACAAAATCAATGTGTCATTTGAATATGTGATACGGTTTGGCTGTGTCCTCACCCAAATCTCGCCTTGAATTGAAACTCCCACAATTCCCACGTGTTGTGGGAAGAATCCATCGGGAGGTGATTGAATTATAGGGGAAGGACTTTCCTGCACTGTTCTTGTTAATGAATGAGTCTCACAAGATCTGATGGTTTTAAAAATGGGAGTTTCCCAACACAAGCTCTCTTCTCTTTGCCTGCTGCCACCTATGTAAGATGTGACTTGCTCTTCTTTGCCTTCTGCCATGAGTGTGAGGCCTCCCAACCATGTGGAACTGTGACTTCAATGAAAACTCTCTTTTGTGAATTGCCCAGTCACAGATCTGTCTTTGTCAGCAGCATGAAAATGGATTAATACAGTAAGTTGGTACTACTAGAGTGGGACATTTCTGAAGAGATACGTGAAAATGTGAAAGTGACTTTGGACCTGGGTAACAGGCAGAGGTTGGAACAGTTTAGAGGGCTCAGAAGAAGACAGGAAAGTGTGAGAAAGTTTGGAACTTCTTGGAGACTTGTTGAATGACTTTGACAAAAATGCTGACAGTGATATGAACAATAAAGTCCAAGCTGAGGTGGTCTCAGATGGAGATGAGGAACTTGTCGGGAACTGGAGCAAAGGTGACTCTTGTTATGTTTTAGCAAAGAGACTGGTAGCATTTTGCCCCTGCCCTAGAGATTTGTGAAACTTTGAACTTGAGAGAGTTGACTTAGGGTATCTGGCAGAAGAAATTTCTAAGCAGCAAAGCATTCAAGAGGTGACTTGGGTGCTGTTAAAGACATTCAGTTTTATAAGGAAGCAGAGTATAAAATTTCAGAAAACTTACATCGTGACAATGTAATAGAAAAGAAAAATTCATTTTCTGAGGAGAAACTCAAGCTGGCTGCAGAAATTTGCATAAGTAACAAGGAGCTGAGTGTTAATCCCCAAGATAATGGGAAAAAAATGTCTCCAGGCCGTGTCAGAGGTCTTCATGGCAGCCCCTCCATCACAGGCCTAGAGGTCTAGGAGAAAATGGTTTCGTGGACCGACCCAGGGTCCCTGTGCTGTATGCAGCCTAGGGACTTGGTGTCCTGTGTCCCAGCCACTCCAGCCCTGACTAAAAGGGGCCAAGGTACAGCTCAGGCTGTTGCTTCAGAGAGCAGAAGTCCCAAGCCTTGGCAGCTTTCATGTGGTGTTGAGCCTGCAGGTGCACAGAAGTGAAGAATTGAGGTTTGGGAACCTCCACCTAGATTTCAGAAGATGTATGGAAATGTCTCGATGCACAGGCAGAAGTTTGCTACAGGGGTGGGACCTTTGTGGAGAACCTTTGCTAGGGCAGTAAAGAAGGGAAATGTGGGGTTGGTGTCCCCACACAGACTCCCTACTGGGGCATCACCTAGTGGAGCTGTGAGAAAAGGGTCATTGTCCTCCAGACCCCAGAATGGTAGATCCACTGACAGTTTGCACTTTGTACCTGGAAAAGCTGCAGACACTGAATGCCAGCCAGTGAAAACAGCCAGGAGGTGGCTATACTCTGCAAAGCCACAGGGACAGAGCTGCCCAAGACCATAGGTACCCACCTCTTGCATCAACATGACCTGGATATGAGATATGGAGTCAAGGGAGATTATTTTAGAGCTTTAAGATTTGACTGCCCTGCTGGATTTTGGACTTGCATGGGACCAGTAGCCCCTTTGTTTTGGTCAGTTTCTCCCATTTGGAACTGCTGTATTTACCCAGTGCCTATACCCAAATTGTATTTAGGAAGTAACTAACTTTCTTTTGCTTTTACAGGCTCATAGGCAAGAAGGGACCTGCCTTGTCTTGGATGAGACATTGGACTGTGGAGTTCTGTGTTAATGCTGAAATGAGTTAAGACTTTGGGGGACTGTTGGGAAGGCATGACTGGTTCTGAAACATGAGGACATGATATGTGGGAGGGGCCAGGGACAGAATGATATGGTTTGACTCTGTCCCCACCCGGATCTCATCTTGAATTGTAACTCCAACAGTTCCCACATGTTGTGGAAGGAACCTGGTGGGAGGTGATTGGATTATGGGGGCAGGTCTTTTGCTGTGCTGTTCTCGTTATATGAGAATGAGTCTCATGAGGTCTAATGGTTTTAAAAAAGGGGAGCTTTTCTGCACAAGCTCTCTTCTTTTTGCCTGCCACCATGCACGTAAGATGTGGCTTGCTCATCCTTGCCTTCCACCATGATTGTGAGGCCTTCCCAGCCACGTGGGACTGTGAGTCTAATTAAACCTCTTTCTTTTGTAAATCACCCAGTCCTGTGTATGTGTTTATCAGCAGTGTGAAAATGGACTGATACAATATGCTTTTGAGTAATTTTGTCGTTGCTTTTTTTTTTTTTTTAACTATTTAAGATGATAGTCATTTGAAAAAGACTCTTTCTTTTGGAAATATAAATGAAAGTTGAAAATCATCACTGTTTTATAGTTTCAAAAAGCCATTCACTGTCTGCAAAGTTATTGGTTTTGCACATAGTATCCTGTGGTCATTCATTCTCTTTGACTAACTTCATTAGAAAGTGACATGGTATTTTACTGCCAGATGCCTAATGTAATTCCCAGGGCATTCTTGACACCCAGATATTTTTTAAGTAACTAATGCATGGTTATGAGCAATGTTTTTCTTTCATAAAGACATAAAATATTGAAGGTATAAATTGATTTTTATATCTTCTTTATAAGTTGTGTAGTTCAAGCTTTATAGCTTTGTAAAACAATCAATTAATTTGTTAATTAACTTAAGTGTATTACATTTGAGAGGTTTTAAAACCTGACAACTACAATTTGCAATTCTGTTTCCTGGTCTCGGTAGCAAACCAATTTTGTTTTATTTGCATCTGAGATCAAGAGAAACAATGACAAAACTCTTGGCTTAGCAATAAACAAAGAATCTTTGAACAGGAAGAAATACACACACATATGTATGTGTATATGTGCTTTATATATATATATATACACACACACACATGCATACGAAAATGTAGAATGGTGGTTATCTTTGGAGATAATAGATGGGAGATGAAACAGCTAGATATGATGGTTGATGGAATCACTAGTGGAACAAAATAGCAGTTCTCCAGGCTCCTCCATGGACTGAAGAAAATGTCAGACATACAGAACGGGAGAAAATATTTGCAAATTGTGTGTTTGATAAAGGATTAATGTCCAAAATATATAAAGAATTTCTGGCCGGGCGCGGTGGCTCAAGCCTGTAATCCCAGCACTTTGGGAGGCCGAGATGGGCGGATCACGAGGTCAGGAGATCGAGACCATCCTGGCTAACACGGTGAAACCCCGTCTCTACTAAGAAATACAAAAAATAGCCGGGCGAGGTGGCGGGCGCCTGTAGTCCCAGCTACTCGGGAGGCTGAGGCAGGAGAATGGCGTGAACCCGGGAGGCGGAGCTTGCAGTGAGCTGAGATCCGGCCACTGCACTCCAGCCTGGGCTACAGAGCGAGACTCCGTCTCAAAAAAAAAAAAAAAAAAAAAAAATTTCTATAACTCAGCAATATAAAACAAGCAAACCAATTCAAACATGGATAAAGGACTTAAATAGAAATTTCTGCAAAGGAGATATATAAATGTTCAAAGGCACATAAAAAGTTGGTCAGTAATACTCATTGTTAGAGAACACAAATCAAAACCATAATAAGATACCATTTCTCCCCCATCGGGATGGCTATTATGGAAAAATAAAACAGAAAATAACAAGTGTTGGCTAGGATATGGAGCAATTGTGCTACTGATAAGAATGTAAAATTGTGCAGCTTCTATGGAAAATATAGCTTGTACATGCTATAGAAAATATAAATTATATGGCTACTATGGAAAACCATTATACAATGCCTTCACAAAAAATTAAAAACAGGATTACTATATGATCCAGCAATTCTACTTCTAAGTATAGAACCAAAAGAAGTGACAGCATGAACTTAAACAGATGTTTGTACACTAATGTTTTTAGCAGCATTATTCACATTAGCTATTCAATGGAAACAACCTAAATATCCACGAGCAGATGAATGCATAAACAAAATGTGATATCTACAGACAATAAAATATTATTCAGCCTTAAAAAAGGAAGAAAACCTTAACACATACCACAACATGTATGAATATCAAAGACATTATGCTAAGTGAAATAAGCCAGGCAAGAAAAAAGCACATATTGCATGATTCCACTTATATGAGGTATCTAGAGTAGTCAAATTCGTAGAAATAACAAAATAGTGGTTGCTAGAGGCTAAGAGAGAAGGGAATGAGGTTACTGTTTACTGAGTACAGAGGTTTAGTTTGGGAAGTTAAAAAAGCTCTGAAGTTTGATGGTGCTGGTGATTGCATGACAATGTGAATGTGCTCAATTCTATTGACTTGTACACTGAAAATATTGTTAAAATAGTAAATTTTATATCATGCTTTCTTACTACAATAAAAAACATCTGTCATGGACATAATTTCTCAGGAAATTTCAATTCATAGTAGGTTTGAGAATTATTGGGTTGAAGTAAATGATATTTACAGTTTAGAATAAATAAATTCGGCTTATTCTCTTCAGAAGACTTTTGTTGGACTTCTGATCTCTCATTCAGCATGTAAGGAGCTTGGAAGTCATTACCCACTCCTAACAAGTGAAAACCTAAACAGACAAAAGATTGAGAACCTCTCTTGAATCTGTAAGAGAGGCAAAGATACAGGGCAAACCACTGCCACAAGTCTGAATACACAGGCAAGTACAGGAAGTCATGGCTTACCAGAGCAGAGACTCATGAGCAGAAACTGCTGCAGAAACCAGAGCTGGAGTAGGGAAATCCACATTGTAATTGATGAATTGCTCAAGGTTCAGTATGAACAAATCCAAGAGATGAAAAACTCAAGGGATTCCACTAATAGGGGCTATCTTTTTAATGAGTTTACCTCCAGGAGCTCAACCAATTCACACAGTAAATATCAGAAAAATATCCCTTTGTGCTTCCGACATGGGAAGAGGAAAAGGAAGGTTTTAAATAAGCCAGGGCACTCTGTTCTTAACAGTGTCTACCTTTAGGAGAGACCAGTTTACCAGAGCCTAACCTGCTGGGATACTATCAGAGTCTAACTGAACTGGGAGAAGGGAAATACTCAATTCCAACCAGCTCTAGCATTTCTGCCTCACCTAAGCGGGAGGTCGTAACTGAGAAACACATGTGAAGTCATAGTTCGGGGGCACCAGATCACTAAAAGATTATAACCTAATCACAGGACTATAGAATTCTTCCCTTAGCTCCATACCTCACCAAGACATTACTAAAGACCTAGTTACAGCAGTTCCTTTTCCCAGTACATCATGTTGAGCTATCAAGAAAAAATTTCAAGGCATACTAAAAGTTAAAAAAAAAAAAAAAAAAAAAAAAAACAGTTTCAACACAATGTGTGTGAAGGAATTTGTTGCCAGTAGATCTGCCCACAAGAAATGTTACAAGTTCTAGAGAAGAGGAAAATAATATATGTTAGAAACTTGGCTATTTATAAGAAAAGCAAGAGCATGGAGGAAGGAATAAGTGAAGGCAAAATAAAAACATTTTTAACAGTCTTAGTTGATTGAGTAGATAATAATTTGTTAAAAATGATAGCAACAATCTATTTCATTATGTATGTTTATATATACATATATATCTTATAAATATATATACCTATGTATGTTTATATATAGGTACAAGGAATGACATCAATGATGTAAGAGACAGAAGGGATAAATTAGGATTATTTTGTTATTATAAGGTATTCACACTATCTGTGAAACAGTAATAGTGTTATTTGAAAGTGGTCTTGGATTTGTTGTAAATATATACTGGAAACTCTAGGAAAACAATTTTAAAAAGTATAGATAATAAGCTAAAAAAGGAGAGAATGAAATTATGTAAAATGATGAATTAAAAGACAAAAGACAGAAAAAGTGGAAGACAAAAAGAGAAACAAAGAACAAGGGTAGCAAATAGAAAACAGTAACAAACATGGTAGCTATTAATCTAACTGTATCAATAATGCCAGTGATCTAAATGCACCAATGGAAAGAGAGAAATTGTCAGAGTGAATAAAGAGACAAGACTCAACTGTATGATGTCTCTAAGAAATCCACTTGAAACATAAAGACACATGTAGATTAAAGTAAATGGATGGAGAAAAATATACCATCTTAACACAAATAAAAAGAAAGCAGTAGTAGTTATATTAATTTCAGACAAAGCTTACTTCAAGCAATGAAAGTTTTAGGAATAAAGGGGGCATTACATAACGGCAAATGGGTCAATTCCTCAAGAAGACATAACAATCTTTAACATGCATGCACCTAAAAACAGTGTCAGAATAAGTGAGGCAAAAACTGGTAGAACTTCAAGAAGAAATAAATGAATCCACTATTAGAATTGGAGACTTCAACACCCCTCTATCAAAAATGAACTGATCCAGCAGGCAGAAAATCAGTAAAGACAGAGCTGAACACAACACCACAATAATTAACCAGATATAATAGACATCTATAGATTACTTCATCCAGCGAGAGAATACACATTCTTCTCAAGCCCACATGAAATATTCACCAAAATAGACTACGTTCTGGGCTGTAAAACATCACAAATTTAAAAGCATAGAAGTCATAAAATATCTACTCTTGGACCACAATGAAATTTAACTAGAAATCAACTAAAGTAAGATAACTGGAAAATCTCCAAATACATGAAGATTAAATAACACATTTCTAAGTAACACATGGGTCAAAAAAGAAGTCTCAAGATAAATTAAGAAATATTTTAAATTAAATAAAAATGAAAATATAACTTGCCAAAATTTGTGAGATACAGTGAAAGCAATCCTTAGAGGGAAATTTATATCATTGAGTACATATATTAGAAAAGAAAAAAGATCTAAAATTAATCAGCTAAGCTTCCACCTTAGGAAACTAGAAAAAGAAGAGAAAATTAAATAAAAAATAAACAGAAGAAAGAAAAATTAGAACAGAAATCAATGAAAAAATCAATAAAATTGATAATCCTCTATCCAGGCTAAGAAAAAAAAATCTCATGAGCATTAAAAAGATAATAAAAGGATACTATAAACAACTAAATGCCCACAAATTTTATAACCTGGTTTAAATAGGTTGAAAGACTATCTGCCAAAAGTCACACAAGAAGAAGTAGATAATCTGGATAGGGCTGTAGCTAATTAAAAAATTGGATCATTCACTAATAGTGTTCCAAAACAGACATCACCAGGTTGAGATGGGATTACTGCTGAATTCTACCTAACATTTAAGGGAGAAAGCATACCAATTATCCAAACCTCTTCCAGAAGATAGAAACAGAGAGAATATTTCCTAATTCATCTTATGAGGCAAACATTACCCTCATACCAAAATCAGAAAAATAAATTATAATAAAAGAAAACTACAGACCAATATCTGTCATGAGAACAGATGGAAAAATCCTCAACAAAATATTAGCAAATGGAATTCAACAATGTCTAAAAAGAATTATACACCATGACCAAGTGAGGTTTATTCCAGGTTTATTCCAGGTTTATTCCAGGTAGGCAAGGCTGTCTCATTATTTGAAAATCAGTTAATGCATAGCTTCTCGGTTTTTTGGCTAAGATTAAGTAAAAATCAATTAATGTAATTTACATATCTGTGGGCTACAAAAGAAAAACTGCATGATTATATCAATAGATGCAGAAAAAAACAATCTGGCAAATCTAACACACATTCATGCTGAAAACACTCAGTGAACTAGAAATAGTGGGCAACTTCCTCAACTTGATAAAGAATACCTGCAAAAAATAAAATCCACAGCTAACGTCACACTTAATGATGACAAAATGAAGCTTTCCTACTAAAATCAAGAACAAGGCAAAGATGTCTTCTTCTACCACTTCTTTTCAACATCACATGAGAAGTTCTAACCAATGCAATAAGATAAGAAAAAGAAAGGATACACATTGGGAAAGAATAAACAGAACTGTTTGTCTTTGTAGATGACACAATGATCTATGCAGAAAATACAAAAGAATTAACAAAAAAGCTTCTGGAATTAATACACA
This sequence comes from Theropithecus gelada, assembly GCF_003255815.1. Taxonomy (NCBI): domain Eukaryota; kingdom Metazoa; phylum Chordata; class Mammalia; order Primates; family Cercopithecidae; genus Theropithecus; species Theropithecus gelada. Next base: position 59,031,493 of record NC_037676.1, read on the forward strand.
ATTATAGCAATGTTGCAAGTTACAATGTTAATACACAAAAGTTGATCACTTTGCCATAAACTGATAATGAACAGGTGAAATTTGAAATTTAAAACACAATACAATTTACATTAGTACCCCTCCCCAAATAAAATACAGGTAAATCTAACAAAATATGTATACAATCTTTATAAGTAAGTCTACAAAATTCTGATGAACAAAATCAAAAGGGAACTAAGTAAATGGAGAGATATTCCATTTTGATCAATAGAAATATTCAATATTGACAAGATGTCAGATTCATCTATAGATTCAATTAAATTCCAATGAAAATTGCATTAAGTTATTTTGTCAATATAGAAAGAATCTACAGTAATCAAAACTGTGGCACTGGTGAAAAGGAATAGTCAAATAGATCAATAGAATAGAATAGAGAGCACAGAAATAGACCCATATAAATACACGCTACTGATTTTTTACAAATGAGCAAGGCAATATAATGGAGCAAAGATAGTCCTCAACAAACGGTGCTGGAACACATGGACACACACACACACACACACACACACAGGAATCTAGACACAGACTTTACCCCCTTCACAAAAAATAACACAAAAGATCACAGATCTAAATGTAAAATGCAAAACTATAAAACTCCTAGAAGATAACATAGAATAAAATCTAGATGACCTTGGCTGTGGCAGTGAATTTTTAGATATAACACCAAAGACACATTCAGTGAAATAATTAATTGATAATAAACTGAATTTCATTAAAATTAAAAGCTTCTGCTCTGCAAAAGACAATATCCATAGATAGAAAAGACAACTCATAGACTAGGGGAAAATATTTGCAAAGATGCATATTATAAAGGAATGTTATCCAGAATATACAAATAAAACTCAATAATAAGAAACAACCTAACCAAAACATGAGCAAGAAGTCTTAACAGACATTTCACCAAAGAATATTTACAGATGTCCAATAAGCATGTAAAGGACACTCACATTATTTGTCATCAGGGAAATATAGATTAAAACATCAATGAGACATCACCACACATCTATTAGAATGGTCAAAATCTGCAACAATGACAAGACCAAATGCTGATGAGGGTGTGAAGAAAAAGAAACTCTCATTGATTGCTGGTGAGAATGCAAAATGGTACAACAACTTTGGAAGAGAGTTTGATAGTTTCATATAAAACTTAGCATGTTCTTACCACACAATCCAATAATTGTGCTCTTTGGTAGCTGCTTAAAGAAGCTGGCAACAAATGCAAATCAAAACCACAATGAGATACCATCTCACACCAGTTAGAATGGCGATCATTCAAAAGTCAGGAAACAACAGGTGCTGGAGAGGATGTGGAGAAATAGGAACACTTTTACACTGTTGGTGGGATTGTAAACTAGTTCAACCATTATGGAGAACAGTATGGCGATTCCTCAAGGATCTAGAACTAGATGTACCATATGACCCAGCCATCCCATTACTGGGGATATACCCAAAGGATTATAAATTATGCTGCTATAAAGACACATGCACACGTATGTTTATTGCAGCACTATTCACAATAGCAAAGACTTGGAATCAACCCAAATGTCCATCAGTGACAGATTGGATTAAGAAAATGTGGCATATATACACCATGGAATACTATGCAGCCATAAAAAAGGATGAGTTTGTGTCCTTTGTAGGGACATGGATGCAGCTGGAATCCATCATTCTTAGCAAACTATCACAAGAACAGAAAACCAAACACCGCATGTTCTCACTCATAGGTGGGAACTGAACAATGAGATCACTTGTACTCGGGAAGGGGAACATCACACACCGGGGCCTATCATGGGGAGGGGGGCGGGGGGAGGGATTGCATTGGGAGTTATACCTGATGTAAATGACGAGTTGATGGGTGCAGCACACCAACAAGGCACAAGTATACATATGTAACAAACCTGCACGTTATGCACATGTACCCTACAACTTACAGTATAATAATAATAAATAAATTTAAAAAAAAAAAAAAAAAAAAAAAAAAAAAAAAAAAAGAAGCTGGCAACATATGCTGACACAAAAATCTGCACATGGATGTTTATGGCAGCTGTATTTATGATTACAAAAATGTGGAGGCAACTAAGATGTCTTTCAGTAGGTAAATGGATAAGTTGTGATACATCCAGTTGATGGAATATTATTCAGCACTAAAAGTATATGAGCTATAAAGCCATGAAAAGACATGAAGGAAACAAGTGCATATTATTAGGTGAAAGAAGCCAATCTGAAAAGGCAATATAACTGCTGTATGATTTCAGCTAGATGGCACGCTGGAAAAGGCAAAACTATAGAGACAGTAAAAGAGTAGTGGTTGCCAGTGGTTGGCAGGGTGCTGGGGGTTGGGGAATCAATGAATCGGTCAAGTGCCAAGGATTTTTTTAGGGCAATGAAATAATTCTGTATGACACTATAATAGTGGATACATGCCACTATATTTGTCCAAATCCATAGAATGCACAGCACCAAGAGTGAACCATAATGTAAACTATGGTCTCTGGGTGATTATAATGTATCAATGTAGGTTCATCAATTATAATAAATGCACTCTGGTGGAGGATGTTGATAATGGAGAAGACTATGCATGTATGGGGGCAGGGAATATATGGGAAGTCTGTGTACCTTCCTTTCAATTTTTCTGTGAACCTAAAATGCTCTAAAATATTACTGAATTTTTTTTTTAAGAAAAACTATTTTGCTGACTAAAATTAAAGTATACTGGCTTTCTTTGATGGGCTCAGAGACTCATAGGAATACATACACATACAAATACCTAGTTTTATAATGAGGCAAAAAGATCCGTAGGAACATATATTCAGGTGCAATATACTCTGTAAACACATACTTCTGTACCAACTGCAGAGCACAAATATGTTATACTCATTTGTCAGTATGGGAACAGTCACAGTCCCACCTCTGCTCACTGCTACTTTGCTCTTCCTTTTGAGGCTCCAAATCCCTGAAGTCTTGCTCTTTAGACCACTGAAGTAAGCTGGTGAGCAGCATCATGAAGTTGCTCTACCTACAGATGGTGGGACCCAGGGGCTACCTGGGTTTATATTGAGAAGTTGTTCCCAAACAAGATAGCGAATTGGAATCACCAGGTGGGCTGCTAGCACTCCCAAAGCCCAGATTGACCTTATACCAATTAAATCACAATCTCTAGGGGGTAACTTCCAGACATCAGTATTTTTAAAAAGAACCCCAAGTGGCCCCGTATGTAGTGAAGGTAAAGAACCAGTGAACTGTCTGATTGTTTCAAATTAGCCACAGGGCTTCCAAGTGGCATCTTGATACAGAAATTTCCAAATATGGGTTTCAGTATCTTCTTATTTGTCTTAAAACTGATATTAGACTCTTCAATATGACTCAGTGATCTTGTAAATGCTTATTAAGCCCTACAATTAGTGTTTTTTAAAATAATATGGGAGATACCTTTTTAAAATCTTTCTACTTTTATGGGCAAATGCAACTCAGCCTGGCTCTCTTTAGCAGGAAAATGTCATGTGACTTAGCTGAACATGCATCAAGTTGGGAGAAAATAGACATGAGTTCTAGTTCTGAGTCTGCAGTGAGCTTCTGGATAAACCTGGGCAGATCACCTAGCTTGCCTGTCTTTAGTTTTCTCATCCATCCAATAATAGGGTTGCGTAGAGAGTGTTTCCCAAGCTTCTATTTTCTGAATACCTCCCACCTTCATGAAGTTTTGCCAGAGCAACATCCCATCTGTAGTATTATTTATTTAAAAGTGCCCTTTATAGTGATTCATTCTGCTTAAACTTATTTTAAGTATAATTTTAATTGCTTCTATAAGTGAATAACGAGTGTGACATTTTATAAATAGATGGTAACTGGAAAACAAATGTTTTTACAGTGCCAATAAATCCTACTTCGGTTTTCTTGTCTGACAAAGGCTTTGAAAATAAGACCTGATTTCTTTTCATGAAAAATAGAAATATGTTGGAGGGGTGTTCAAGACAGCTTTGCACCAAGAAATTTTCTCTATCTTATGGGGATTAAAAGAGAATTTGCAAAGGGAATAATCTTTTCTCTATGTGATTTAAATAAGTTGAAAGTCATGGTTCATGTTTCTGCACTGGGAAACACTGCAGTAAATGATTATGAAGAGTTTTTCCAACTCTTATATTACAACTATATATTCCAAAAACTATATTGTTTTTCCAAGTAGATTTTGCAACTATAGTATTCTATTATCACTGTATTGCTCCAACTCGGGCAAAGGAAATAAAAGACTGGAATATTCCCAGAGGACAGGAAAGGTCTTCTCTCACCATGTCCCCATGGCTATTTCTGATTTAAATGGAGGCAACAAAGTCAGTGATCTGAAGAAAGAAAGATTTGGTAGCTATGCAGAAGGTAGGTTAAGTTTTCTAGTGGCTGGCTGACTTCTCTCTTGCTCATGAAAAGAGTTATCTTCTTTATTTCACACTCTCTGGACCTCAAAGGTAAGGAATCAAAGTCATTTACCCAACTAAAGGAGCAGAAGTTGCCATCTTACGATATTCCCCAAAGGCTGTGAATCCAATTCAGGCTATTAAGCCTGCCAGGTTTCCTGTCTTTCATCTCTCAGCCCTGTCTCACAGGACTAGAAAAGTCAAACTCCCTCAGGCTGATGCTGTCTCAGGTAAGTCCCCTATTATTGCTGTTTGATACTGCATTCTGGAGGCTGCACTCCATTCGGTATATCTACACTCACCACCAAGCTGCACCATCTTTTATCAGGCACCATCTTTTAAAACTCTCATTATTGACTGTATTTATTTATTTTTTTCAACATGACTTTTATACCTATGACTAAAGCTAAGGGGAAGTCTGTCACGGAAAGCGATTCTGCCACTTAAATTAAATGATGATAAATGTTGAAACTGTTCAGTTCTCTGTCATCCAAGGCCCTGGTATGGCTATTGTTCAGGGGGAAAAAAATCAAATCATTTACTTTGAAAATTCTGTGGGCATACTTAGTATTACCCAAGTATAGTATACAAGTTTTTAAGCATTTTCTGTAAAATAAAATGCTCCAAAAAGGAACAGATTTTAGAATTATATATTTTAATTTAAAGCCTATTTGTACTATTAGAGTGATCCTTCTTTTAGAATTGAATGTCAGCTTTACCTTATTTTGACCCTCAATCGGTTGTTTTCTCAAATGCTGAGTAAAACTGGGTTACGATAAATTTCAAAGAAAAACAATACTGAATGAAAGGGATGATATTATAAATTGACAGAAAAATGTGATCTGTAAAAATAAAAGTAGAAATAAAAGAGAAATATGCTACTTATATGGAAACATTCTTAGAAATATATATATGAGAATTTATGTAGATATATATACATATGCTTTCTAAATGGAAACTTTTAGGAAAAATGTTATAAGATGTGGCTTGTACAGTAAGTGGTGATTGTAGAGAAGGTTAGAAAAAAAAATTTAGCCCTGCACATTGACCAATGTTCCTTCTTATTTTCAACCAACTCATCCAGCTGTTATGACAATCAGATAATGTAATGTGCATGGACATGTTTTGTAAATTCTAAATCATGGTTCAAATATATGGTATGATTTATTTTATTATTATCTTTTAATGATGGAAATAGTCTTGTCTACCAAGCATGGAAAGAACTTCTTTGGCCATTGAGAGGTAAGCACTTGAACGCTGCAGATGCAGATTCAGGTCTTAATTTGTACTCAGTTAACAAACCACCTATTAAATGTGGCCCAAACATTTGCCTTAGATTTTCCAGGAAATAAAACATTCTGAGTCTATCGGTAGCATCTAATACAGGCTATACATCAGGATTACCAGGAAAACTGAGAGCTCAAGAGCTAAGAAATCACAAGAATAGGCCCCCAAAAGACCTCTAGGGGCCAGGTACAGTGACTTATGCCAGTAATCCTAGCACTTTGGGAGGCTATAATGGGAGAATCACTTAGTCCAGGAGTTCAAGACTGGCCTGGGCAGCATAGTGAGACCGCATCTGTACAAAAAAGTGTAAAAAAAAAATTAGCTGTGTGTGATGGGCACATGCCTCTAGTCCTGGCTGCTCCAGAGGAGACTGTGGTAGGAGGATCACTCGAGCCTGGGAGTTCGAAGTTGCACTGAGCTATGATCATGCCACACTGCACTCCAGCCTGGGCAACATAGTGAACGCTGTCAAAAACAAACAAACAAACAAACAACAACAACAACAACAAAAACCCTCTAGGAATACAGAACAATGCTCAGCTGTTATACTTTACTGTGACTAAATAGAAAATCAAGAAACTAAAAATAAGTAAGATGCCTTCCCCCTTTCCCTACAAACTTCTTTAAATGAACCCAAGAGACCTGTTTCTCAAGTGTTTATATCATTAGTATTCATAGGTGTGCTAAGTGACACGGCCAGTATATTTAAAGTTATCAAAGTAAATTTTAAAAGGTCCTTTCAGTTTTGTAACTTTGACTCAATTTCTTTTTAAAAAAAATTTACTAATTTGTTTACAAAAATAGGTAAGCATCCCTCACATATCATTGGTGTAATTTAAAAGAGATTTTTAATGAGTAATGTGTCATCTTGTAGTACATGTAAATGGTCTGCATAATTTCCAATTACACTTAAATTTATAATATTTATGGATGTTTGCAGAATTTAAACTAATTGGAATAATCATTCAAGTTGTTGATCAAATTAGAAATACCATCAAAACTTTTTGAGCCTTGATTTAAAAAATATATTCATTCTTTCCTATTTCAAAAAAGTAGATCTTTGTCTGTCTATATTGGATAACGGAATATTAGACAATTTAGATCAACCTTGCCCTGGAAGTCAATTGAAAAACAAGAGTAAAATTTTAAAAGTTTTTGTAGAAGCACTGATTATATGGCAAAAGAAGAATTATCAGGCCAAAATAAAGTGGAAAAAATCGAATGCAGAGGGATAAGGGTGCACAGATGCTTTAGCCTTGAGGGCATTTCAGATGCAGGGATGAGTGTAGGAATTGGTAGACTATTTGCTTTGACAGTCTATGGGAGAACAGGATGGAAGGCTGGCAGAGGGTACAGAAGACTCTCCCAACAGTAAGCTAGGATTCTACAATGTTATTTCCCAGGGTGAAGGTGAACCAGAGGTGGAGCAAATCACAGGAAACACAGCCAAGATCAAATCAACTGTCTCAAGCCTTCAACCTGGTTTATAGAGAAACCAAGCTCTAGGAAAAAAGCAAATGCAAATCTTCTCTGAAGAAAAGTATCTTCATTTTAAACCTGAAATTGTTTCTATTTATTTTATTTTAAGCATTTCTTTTTTTTTTTTTTTTTTTTTTTTTTTTTTTTTTTTTTTTTTTTTTTTGAGACGGAGTTTCGCTCTATCGCCCAGGCTGGAGTGCAGTGGCCAGATCTCAGCTCACTACAAGCTCTGCCTCCCGGGTTCACGCCATTCTCCTGGCTCAGCCTCCCAAGTAGCTGGGACTACAGGCGCCCGTCACCACGCCCGGCTAGTTTTTTTTTTGTACTTTTTAGTAGAGACGGGGTTTCACCATATTAACCAGGATGGTCTCGATCTCCTGACCTCGTGATCCGCCCGTCTCGGCCTCCCAAAGTGCTGGGATTACAGGCTTGAGCCACCGCGCCCGGCCATTTTAAGCATTTCTTACAGGATAATAATAATAATAATAAAGCACAAGAGGAAATTCCATGAGTGAGAACCAGCAGAAGCAACAGAAAAGATCTTTAAAATTTTGAGGAATTGGAATGATCAGACTCAGACTGTAAATTAACTATGCTGATTATGTACAAGGAAATAAAATGCAAGTTTCAAAATATGTGCAGAGAAAAGAAAGTGATAAAGAGGAACATAAAAGATTAGAAAAAGAACTAAGTGGAACCGTTAGAAAAATCTCAGTGGGGGAACTTTGACTTCTGCCCAAGATGTAGTAACAGGAACTGGATTTACCCTCTTACCACAACAGCAAGCAAACAAAATATATAAAAGTTCAATTGGCAGGTTTAAGAGCAGACTAGACACACCTCAAAAGAGAGTTAGTGAGCTGGAAGATAAGTGTGAACAAACTCTTCAAAGTGTGAAATGGAGAAATGAAAAGATATGACACAGAAGAGGGTAAGACATGTATGTAAGAGATGTATACATTTAATCATAACCCCAGAAGAAGAGACAGAGAGAGAATACAGGGCTATGAATTTTATAATAATTCGTTTTAAAATGAAACTGCATTTTGAGATAATTACAGATTCACACATAGTTGTAAGACATAATACAGAGAGATCCCCTGTGTCCTTTACTCAGTTACCCCCAATAGCAACATCTTGCAAAATTATATTACAATATCAGAATGAGAAAACTGAAATTGATGCAGGAAAAAACAGTTCCATCATGCAAGGATCTCTCTTATTGTCCTGTTATAGCCACATCTACCTTCCTTGTCTCCCCTTTCCTAACCCTCAGCAATCACTAAACTGGGTTCCACTTCTAAAATTTGTCGTTTTATATAAGTATTGTATAAATGGAATCATAGAGTGTGTGACCTTTTAGGATTGGATTTTCTCATTCAGTATCACTCCCTAGAGATTCATCCGAGCTGTGTGCATCAACAGTTCATTCCACAGTGTGGATATACCTGAGGCTATTTAACATTCATCCACTGGATACTTTTCAGTTTTTAGCTGTTACAAATAAAGTTGCTATGGACATTAATGTACCGGTTTTCATTTCTCTGGGGAAAATGCTTAAGAGTGCAATTGTTGAGTCTCCTAGTAGTTTCCCATTTAGTTTTATAAGAAACTTGAAACTGTTTTCCAGATTAGCTGTAGTATTTTACATTCCCACCAAAATATATAAATGATTTCATTTCTTTGCCTCTTCTCCAGCATTTGGTGTTGTCGTTGTTGCTTATTTTGGCCATTCTGACCGGTATGTGGTAGTCTCTCATCCTAATTTTAGTTTGCATTTCCCAAATGGCTAATGATGCTAAATATAATTTCATGTGCTTATTTGCTAATTATATATCCTCTTTGTTGAAATCTCTCTTCAAATCTTTTTCCAACTTTCTAACCGGATTACTTGATTTTTTTTCACTGTTGTGTCTTGAGAGTTGTAGCTTCTAGATACCAGTACTTCATCTGGTATGTGGTTTGCAAATACATTCTCCCAGTCTATAGGTTGTCTTTTCATGGTTTTAATAGGCTTGTTGTAAAGAAAAAAGTTTTAATTTTTATGAGTTCCAATTTATCAAATTTTCCTTTTATGGATCATGCTTTCGATGTCAAGTCTGATAACTATTGGCCTAGCTCTAGATTAGATTCTAGAGATTTTCTCCTGTGTTTCTAAAAGTTTTTTGAGATGGAGTTTTGCTCTTGTTGCCCAGGCTGGAGTACAATAGTGGAATCTCCGCTCACTGCAACCTCCGCCCCCCTGGGTTCAAAAGATTCTCCTGCCTCGGTCTCTGGAGTAGCTGGGATTACGGGCACGTGCCAACACGTCCAGCTAATTTTTGTATTTTTAGCAGAGACTGGGTTTCACCACTTTGACCAGGCTGGTCTCGAACTCCTAACCTAAGGTGCTCCTCCTGCCTCAGCCTCCCAAAGTGCTAGGATTATAGGCTTGAGCCACCATGTCCAGCTTTTCTAAAAGTTTTATATTTTTACATTTTACATTTAAGTCCATGATCCATTTTGAGTTAGATTTTGTATAAGATGTGAGGTTTGAGTTGAGGTTCATTTTTTTTTTTCTTTCTGGCTATGGAAATCCAATTTCTTTAGCATTGTTTATTAAAAATATTACATTTTCCTTCCTCCACTAAACTCCTTTTGCATCTTTGTCAAAACCAGTTTACCATACTTGTATGAATATATATTTTTCTCTGTTCTGTTCCATTAATCTTTGTGTCTATTCCTCCACTTAAATCTTTCTTGCTGTATCTACACATTTTATTAAACCTTAATATCAGTTTCCTCCTACTTCTCTCTTCTTTTTCAAGACTGTTTTAGCTATTCTGAGACCTCTGCCTTTCCATATAAATTTTAGGTTAAACTTATCTATGTCTACAAAATACCATCTTCTGGAATTTTGAAAGGAATTACACTAAATCTCCGGGTCAATACTGGGAGAATTGACATCTTCACTATGTGGAGTCTTCCTATCCATAACACAGTATGTCTCTTCATTTGCTTAGATATTCTTTGGTTTCTTTCACCAGCATTTTGTGGTTGTCAGCACACAAATCCTGTACATGTTTTATCAGATTTATAATGAAATATTTCATGTTATTTGCTGTGATTGTAAATGGTATTGTGTTTTCATTTCAGTTTCCACACATTCATTGTTATATGTAGAAATGTGATTGATTTTTTGTGTTGACCTTATATGCTGCAAACTTGTTAAACTAACTTATTAGTTCTAGAAGTGGGCATTTTTGGGAAGGAGATCGATTTCTTGGAATTTTCTGCATAGATGATCATGCTGTTGGCAAATAGGAACAGTTTCATTTCTTCCTCTCCAATCTGTATGACTTTGATTTGTCTTACTTGCCTTACTGTTGTGGCTGATTTTCACTTTGTTGTTTAAAGGGTGAAAGCAGATATCCTTACTTTGTTCTCAATATTAGAGACAAAACAATCATTCCATTACCATTAAATGTGATGGTAACTGCACGTTTTTTGCAAATGTGCTTTATCAAGTTGATGAGGAGCCCTCTATTCCTAGGTTACTAAGAGTTTTTATTATTAATGGATATTAGAATTTGTCAAATGTTTTGTCTTTGTCAAATGATATGATTATATGATTTTTCTTCTTTAGTTTGTTGATATGGTAGATTTCACTGATTGACTTTTGAATGTCAAAGTAGCGTTGCACAAAATCCAGTCCATTTGCCATGGTATATAATTCTTTTATGTACTGCTGAATTGAATTTGCTAGTATTTTGTTGATAATTTTCACCTGTAAGTTCATGGGAGATATTAGTCTGTAGCTTTCCTTATTTTTGTGGTCTTGGCCTGGTTTCGGTTTCAGAGAAATAAATAGCATGTAAAATGAGTTGGCAGTGTTTCTTCCACCAGTTCTTTCTACAAGAGATTTTCAAAATTTGATGATAATTACTCATGAGAGCGCCAGCTAGCCAACCTTGGCACTGCCTTTTTTACTTCCTTGATGATAGGTGGGTGTGGAAATTTAGCTCACCACTGTGCCTTGCTGACCCAGAGATGGGGTACAGGAACCTGCTTACTAGTCCTAACACCACCATCAGTGTAGATGATGCTGAGTAGGAGCGGAGGCTCAGTTGCAGCTGGTCCCTGCCAGGGGATTCTGAGTACTGCCTGCTTCTTCCGGACAAGTGATGGAAGGTCAGCTGCATGCTGTCCCTATAGATACCACTAGGCAGGGAACTGGAGTGCTCATCCCACATCAGACTCTACAGAGCGGTGTTGGTAGTCAGATGGGCCAAGAGATCAACTTCTCCTTTGATTGCCTCGTGAAACTATGGGGATGGGGTTGGGGGAATAGTTTTATCCATGAGTATTTACTTGGAGTAGGATGGGTATTGTCCAAATAATTTTCTGTTGTTAGGCCATGCCTTTCCTGGTACTTTCATGAGGGGCAGTAGGCTTTCTTGGAGATATTTTTGTCTGTCTGCTAGAGCCTTTTGCAGCAGCCTGTCAAAGATATATGGGAGGCAATAAGGAAACTCAAGGAAGTCACCACTATGTCTCCTTGAATCCCAAAGTCCCCAGGCATCTTGCCTCCTTTTTTCCACAGTTCAAAGTCTTCCTGTGCTTGTTATTGTGTTTTGTTAAGGGCTTTTTAATTGCAGGAGGACAACCTGAAGGAATGTGAATACTCTATCATGGTAGAACCAAAAGTTCTTCAAGACTTTAAAGACACCAATCTACACTGTTTTTATAGAAACACTGCAACACAGACACAAGGAGTTTGGTTTGGCTGATCTAAAAAGCTAGTGGCATTATGGAAGAGCAGCTACAGGCCTCCTTCTCCCCCTGCAATGTGCCAGTCCATGGATTGGATCCTCGATGGCTCTGGTTCCCCCTCCCTGCACAGTGATTCAAATCCTTCCTTTGGGATCCCAGAGAATTTGAGTCAGTTAACAATTCTTTCCAGACATTTAGTGGTTTAAGTCCCCTGAAAGAAGATGTTTCATGTCCAAGGTGGACTCACAGCTGGCTCCCTATAAGGCAGGAAGGTTTCAAGGAAAAAGGGAGACAGCTGAGGTTGGGGGAAGCTGATTTTCTATACTCCAGGTAGGTGGGACCTCTGTGTTAGCCTTTCCTCTGGTGCAAGCTGGGTACTGCAGTTGAAAACTATGAATTCCAAACTTACTATCTGAAATAGACATAACTAAATACAATGCATGCAAGTAATTACAAATCACCTAAGTAACTATAAAAACAAATAACTTTCTCCAGAAGCAGAACAATAGTAATGAGGGGCACTGACAGAGGAGTGTGGCAGAAGCGGATAATCTTAGCAAATTTAGGCAAGTGTCTTGGATATTCCTTATGAAGGGATTAGGGGATAATAGCAGAACCTACCTTAACACCAGGTGAGAATTAAATGAAGTAGTTCATTTAAGGCACCCATCAATAGTAAAGTACCCCCCTAAGCAGTAGCTGCCGCCATTGTTATTACTCTTGAGTGCTGAATCTGTGACTTACAGACTTTTTTTGACCCTTAAAAAATATTGTCTTGTTTTTCATTTTACAGAAAAATACTGGAAAGGTACCTATATTCTGAAGCTCAAGTAGGTGCTAGATGAGAAAACTGGATTTAGACCTGAAGCACAGGACCACCATGCTCTTGCCATTAAATCACACCACCTTCTTCAGACAGAAAATTGGTGCCCATGAGAAATGGAGATAAAAGGCTTGCAGGCCTCCCAGGAGACAAGGTTCACCCATAAAAGGGCAAAGATAGGCGGACTTCATGGCAAAGGAAGTTTTTAAGCAGGGCTTTTAAAAATCAGAAACATTTACAAATGCAAAAAACAGTGAATGGGCTTTCCAGGTGGTAGAATATGACTGAGGTCACAGCTGAAACCTCCGTTAAGGTCACACTATCCTCCCATAAAGTGACAGCAAGATGGCTAAGGCCAGGAAACTGCAAGAGTCTCTTAGGAACTTACACGTAAGTATTTTGGCAGAACCATACCCTCCATTGGCAGGAAATGGCATTTTATACCACATGTCTCTGAAGCTTGGTTTCACTGTGCAGAGTTTTACTATAGAAAAAAAATTATGAAAAACTTAAAATGCATTACAGACAACTATGCAAAACTTTTGAGCTTGTGTCTTTTAAAATACAGGAGTGGATTTTAAAATTACAGTTTTTCTGGTGAATACACTTATTACTTAGATTGTCCGTGTCATCTCCTAGCCTCAGCTTTGTCGGTTACGCACCAGCAAAAATATCCTGCATTTATTTCTCTCCCCTGCTTCCCTGCTATTGGTCATATAACAATTCAAATGCAATTTCATGCAATTTTTCAACTTAACAAAAACAGTATTTGAAGCTTCTTAAATGCCTTTTCAGAAACTCATTGTTAATATAGCCCTTGTATCTTTTATTATATCTGAGAAAGGAAACTGCATAGAAAAGGTCAGGTTTTTATTCTTCTGTGGCTGAGTCTTCTTATTAAATAAAAGTATTTATCTATGTTCATAACCTGAGAAAAAGGCTTGCCTGCTATGAGTCATAATCAGAATTTGAACTGTGAGTCACTGGAACATACTGACAGGGAAATTGATTATCCAAAGAAAGTGTGAAGGTGACACTGTATATCATTTTTAATATATAATACATATATGAAAGAAAGATAAACCAAATGAAAACCACACGCAGACACAGCCCGGGTCTCATCCTTCTTCCTGGCTGACAGCAAGCCTCCTCCCTCCCCTGTACCTGCAACTTTTGAATCAAGGGACTTCTGATATTTTCACTGGCCTCTGAATAACTTTCTTGCTCTTTAAGTCAGAGGCTCCCCTAAGACGAGTCCTGGTTTGAGGTCTCTAAACACATGAGTAGTCTTCTGTCAGGATACAACTGCGAATTTTTCCACCTGCCTTATTATTCAGTGCTCACTATTATTGCCAGTTTATTATCATCATTTGCAGCTCCCAAATTCACAGGTGCTCACTCAGTGTCAGGCTTCATGGACATTTTATTTGTGGTGTCTCATGTCATCCCTGCCCTGATGCCTGGAGGTGCCGTTTTACAGGACAAGGCAACAAGCCACTAAAAGGGACAAATAGGGTGCCCAGGAAGAGCCAGGAAACTCTCGGATCTGGGGGATAACAGGGTGCCTCCCCCTCTTCACTTCTGTGAGCATCCTCTTTAAAGTCAGATCTGCTTCCCTTTCACCAGAAAGGACATTGCTGATGGTGTTATTCATGATTTGTTGCATTTATACATTCACTGATTCTTGGTGAAATTTAATACAAAATTTATATCATTATGAAAACAGAAAAAAGAACTTAGAAGCAAGTTATGCATTACCACCAACTCACAGTGTGACCCTGGAATGCAATTCAACCTCTCCGGGCACTGGATTTCTAAAATACCTAATTAGATGACTCTAATCACTTGCTTCCCACTCTAATCTTCTGATTTGTCTAAGTCAAGAAGGCCAATGTTCTCTCTCTTCATCAAACAGTTTTATGATGGTTACTTTTGTTGTCAGGTGCCTCCCAAAATAGCAATGTGGCCTCTATGGACTGCAGAAAAATTCAACAGGTAAGGCCCTCCACGGCATGCCTTGGACCCCCTTGACTCCTCTGCTCTCTGCTCTGTCCAGCCTCCAGCCACACCGAGCCACTTTCAGGTGCTGAGCACAATGACTCTGGTCCCCTGTGGGCCTCGGCCCTGGCTTTCTCCTCTACACTTGGCTAGCCTTACTGGTGCTCAGGATGCGCTCAGCCAGCACCTGCTCCCCGTCTTCCCTGCCCCACCCCAGGGCAAGAGACCTGTCTATGAATTCCTCCTATGAATCCGTCTTATGAATTACACTTGAGTACTTAACCAGCCTGGAAGTTCTTGAGAACAGGGACAAGATCTTGTCCTTCATGGTAACTGCAGTGCCCAGCACAATATCTGGCACATAGTAGATCTTCAGCAAATGCATGAACAAACTGGTGAATGAACCACCCAAATGCCACCCTGCTTCTGACCACCACTGTGCCAAGAGCTGTTACTCCTGGGCAAATCTCCAATCCATTAGTCATTGTGGAAAAACTCCCATAAAGCATTTTCTTAAAACAAGCAAACAACAACAAAAAATCTCCATGCCCAAAGCCTGCTCCTAATAGCACAAGGTCTGGTTTCCCTTACATAATTTTCACTGCAGCCCTTCTGTGCTGTCTGAGATAAGAGGTCTCAGGCTAGGAGAAGTGAGGTGTATTCTCTAGTGCACAGCTCTATTGCTTAAGCCTCTGAACAAACCTCAAAACTCAAACCATCCACAGCTTTGGGAATGGGAAAGTGCTAACTTAGAAAAAATGATTAGCTATTAAGTCATGGGCATGTTGACTTTTGCAATAGCTAATAACTCCCTCAGAGGATTGCAGACCATGCCCAACATATTGGCATCAGTAGCAGAGGAGGAATTCTCAACATCACTAGCACTTTGGACACTCCTGTACCTTCCTCTGAGATTCACTCATACATTTGCTTACTCTTATAGCACCACATCAATAACTATGAGTAAGTATTATTCTAGGATTTCAGATACAGTAGGGAGCAAAACAGGAGAAGCTTCAGTCTTCATGGCACTCACCTTCTAGTGAGGGAAAACAGGCAGCAAACAAAAGAAATAGACAAAGCAGGTAATGTCTGGGGTGGGTAACAATGCTGGAGGAGAGTAAAGTAGGGATGGTGGTCAGGGAAGGCCTCACTAAGAAGGTGACACTTTAGTAGGACCTGGAAGCTGCTGAGGAAGAGCCAGGAGGGTGTCTGAGAAAAAGTTTCCTAGCAGAGTGGGAACCAAGTGCAAAGACCTGAGGAAGAAACAGGCTGAGAACATTAGAGGAATAGCAAGGAGCCCAGATTGACTAGAGAGGAATAAGGGATGGGTGAGTGAGCAGATGGGAGAGGGGCAGGAGGCAGGCAGTGAGAGACCATGGTTAAACAGAGGGCTAGGGAAAGTTTTGAGCAACCAATAGCTGATTTGCATTTCCACTGGTTTCCTTTGACTGTGTATTAACAGTCAACTAAAGGAGGCAAAGGCAGAGTAGAAAGACAGGTTAGGGTTTTTTGTTTTTTTTAATCTAGTGGGAGCAGGGTGGTAGTTGTGAAGGTGTTGAAATGTTGTTCACAATGAAATATGAAATATCGTTTCACTCCAGCTAGAATGTCTATTATCAAAACAACCAAAAATAACATATGATGGCAAGGATGCAGAGAAAAGGGAATTCTTACACACTGTTGGTGGGAATGTAAACTAGTATAGCCACTATGGAGAACAGTATGGAGGTGTATCAGTCTGTTGTCATGCTGCTATAAATTACCCAAGACTGGGTAATTTATAAAGAAAAAAGGTTTAATTGACTCACAGTTCTGCATGGCTGGGGAAGCCTCAGGAAACTTATAATCATAGTGGAAGGCACCTCTTCACAGGGCAGCAGGAGAGAAAATGAGAGAAGGGGGAAAAGCCCCTTATATTTTGTGTTACATTTATATATATATAATATTTATATTTATTATATTATAATAAAACAATCAGATCTCATAGAAACTCACTCACTATCACAAGAATAGTACGGGGGGACCACCCCCATGATCTAATCACTTCCCATGGGGTCTCTCCCCCAACACATGGAGATTACAATTTGGATTACAATGCAAGATGAGATTTGGGTGGCGACACAGAGCCAGACCATATCAGGAGGTTCCTCAAAAGACTACAAATAGAACTAGCATACGATCCAGCCATCCCACTGCTGGGCATTTTCCCAAAGGAAAGGAAATCACTGTGTCAGACATCTGCACCCTCATGTTTATTGTAGCTTTATTCACAATAGAAAAGATAGGGAGTCAACCTAGGTGTCCAAAAACAAATGAATGGATTTAAAATGTGGCATATATACACAATGGAGTATTATTCAGCCATTAAAACAATGATATCCTGTCATTTGAAGCAATGTGGATGAGCCTGGAGGATATTATGTTAAGTGAAATAAGCCGGAAACAGAAAGTTAAACACCACATGTTCTCACTCATGTGTAGAAACTAAAAAAAGTTGATCTCATAGAAGTAAAAATTAGAACAGAAAATACTAGAAGCTGGAAAGCATAGAAAGAAAGGAAGGATAGGGACAGACTATCCTCCGTAACCTTTTGTAAAGGCTACAGAATTACAGCAGATAAGAGGAATAAGTTCTCATGTTCTATAGCACTGTAGGATGACTACAGTTAACAATAATAGTTTCAAATAGCTGGAAGGAAGATATTGACTCTTCCCTACACAAATAAATGGTAAATATTTGAGATGATGGATGTGCTAATTACCCAGATCTGATCACTGAACATTATATGTATCAAAACATAACTAAATGCCAAATAAATCTGTGTAATTTTTATTTGTCGATTTTAAAATGTAAAATTGGACTAGAAACAGCTGTGCTCAGAGGCTCCCACCAAGAAGAAAGAAAATGGCAAGTGAATCCTGCACTGGCAACTGAGGTATCCAGGTTCTCTCACTGGGGCTGAATGGGCAGTTGGCATGACCCATGGAGAGTGAGGAAAAACAGGGTGATGCAACGGCCTATCTGGGAGTCACACGGGGCGAGGGGAGTGCCCACCCCCAGCATAGGGAGGTGGTGAGTGATCATGCTACCCTGCTTAGGAAATCATGCTTTTTCCATGGATCCATGTACCCTGTGGATCAGGAGATCCCCCTCGTGAGCCCACACCATCAGGGCTTTGGGTCCCAGGCACAAAGCTGTGCAGATTCTTAGCAGCCACTCAGCTGGAGACTGCCTAAGATTACCAAGTTCCTGGGGAGAAGTATGACCACCATCACTGCGGCTGCCCACTGCCTAAGATGACTGAGCTCCCAGGGGAGAAGGGTGACAGCCATCACTGCAGCTCCTTGTCTGCCATTTTTTCCCTCCTGGTGCTGGGGAGACTGGATAGTTTGGACACAGGAGGAATTCACAGAACAGTACAGTAGCAGTGCCAGATCATGATTAGACTGCCTCTTTAGGCCAGACCCTGGCCCATCCCTTTTCACTGGGTGGGGCTTCCCTGCAGGAATTTTGGCAACTTCAACCATGGGTTTAGGGACAGAACTCTAATCTCCCTGGGGTTGAGCCCCTGGGGAGAGGGGCAACCACAGTCTTCACATATCAGCAGACTTAGTCTTTACTCCTGCTAGCTCTGAGGAATCCAGGCAGTCCAGAGGAGTAGGATTTCCCCCAGCACAGCACACCCCCTCCACCAAGGGGCAGCCAGAGTGCTTCATTAAGTGGGTCCTGGATCTCCTACCTCCTGACTGGGTGAGACCCCCCCACAGGGATTGTCAGACACATTGTGTGGGAGTGTTCTTGCTAGCATTAGGTCAGTGCCCCTCTGGGACAGAGATTCCAGAGGAAGGAGCAGGTAGCTATCTTTGCTGTTCTGCAGTCTCCACAGGTGACACCTCTAGGTGCAGGAGGGACCCAGGCAAATAGGGTCTGGAGTGGACTTTCAGCAAACTGCAGTAGTCCTATGGAAGAGGGGCCTGGCTGGTAAAAGAAAAACAAACAGAAAGCAACAACAACAGCATCAACAAAAAAGTCCCCACAAAAACCCCATCCAAAGGTCAGCAGCCTCAAAGATCGAAGGTAGACAAACTAATGAAGATAAGAAAGATTCAACGATAAGACACTGAAAAGCCAGAATGCCTCTTTTCCCTCAAATAATCACAACACCTCTCCAGCAAGAGCACAGAACTGGGTGGAGACTGAGATGGATAAACTGACAGAAATAGGCTTCAGAAGGTGGATAATAACAAGCTTTGCTGAGCTAAAGGAGCATGTTCTAACCCAATGCAAAGAAGCTAAGAACCATTATAAAGCATTACAGGAGCTGTTAACCAGAATAACCAGTTTGGAGAGAAATATAAATGACCTAATGGAGGTGGAAAACACAACACAAGAACTTCCCAATGTAACCACAAGTATCAATAACGAAATAGACTAACCAAAGGAAATAATTTCAGAGCTGGAAGACTACCTTGTTGAAATAAGACAGGCAGACAAGATTAGAAAAAAAAAAGAATGAAAAGGAATGAACAAAACCTGCAAGAACTATGAGATTACATAAAAAGACCAAACCTACAACTGATTGAGATACCTGAAAGAGACTGAGAAAATGGAACCAAGTTAGAAAACATACTTCAGGATATTATCCAGGGGAACTTCCCCAACCTAACAAGACCTACCAACATTTCAAATTCAGGCAATGCAGAGAAGCCACATAAAATACTCCATGAGAAGATCAACCCCAAGACACGTAATCATCAGAGTCTCCAAGGTTGAAATGAAAGAAAAAATGTTAAGGGAAGCCAGGGAGAAACGCCAGGTCACCTACAAAGGGAAGCCCATAAGACTAACGGTGGACCTCTCAGCAGAAACCCTACAAGCCAGAAGAGATTGGGGGGTTAATATTAAACATTCTTAAAGAAAAGGATTTCCAAAACAGAATTTCATATCTGGCCAAACTAAGCTTCACAAGCAAAGGAGAAACAAAATCCTTTCCAGATAAGCAAATGCTGGGGGAATTTGTCACAACCAGGCCTTGCAAGAGCTCCTGAAGGAACCACTGAATATGGAAAGGAAAAACCATTGCCAGCCACTGCAAAAACACACTGAAGTGCAAAGACCAATGATACTATGAAGCAACTATATCAGTAAGTCTGCAAAATAAACAGCTAGGATCATGATGACAAGATCTAAATTCACACATAACAATATTAATCTTAAATGTAAATGGGCTAAATATCCCAATTAAAAGACACACAGTGGCAAGCTGGATAAACAACCAAGACCTATTGGTATGCTGTACTCAAGAATATCTCACATATAAAGACACACACAGGCTCAAAATAAAGGGATGGTGGAAAATTTACCAAGCAAATGGAAAGTAGAAAAAAACAGTTGTTGCAATCCAGTTTCTGACAAAACAAACTTAAATCAATAATGATAAAAAAAAAAAAAAGAAGGGCATTACATAATGGTACAGGGATCAAATTCAACAAGAAGAACTAACTATCCCTCTCCTAAATATATATGCACCAAATACAGGAGCATCCAGATTCATAAAACAAGTTCTTAGAGATCTACGAAGAGACTTAAACTACCACACAGTAATAATGGGAGGCTTTAACACCCCGCTGTCAATATTAGACAGATTGACAAGACAGAAAATTAACAAGGGTATTCAGAATTTGAACTCAGCTCTGGATCAAGTGGACCGAATAGATAGCTATAGAACTCTCCACCCGAAAACAATGGAATATACATTCTTCTAGGTACCACATGGCACCTACCCTAAAATCAATCACATAATTGGAAGTAAAACACTCCTCAGCAAATGCAAAAGAACTGAAATCATAACAAACAGTCTCTCAGACCACAGCACAATCAAATTAGAACTCAAGATTAAGAAACCCACTCAAAACTACACCACTACATAGAAATTGGACAACCTGTTCCTGAATGACTCCTGGGTAAATAATGAAATTAAGGCAGAAATTGAGAAGTTCTTTAAAACCAATGAGAACAAAGAGACAATATACTGGAATCTCTGCGATGCAGCTAAAGCGGTGTTAAAAAGGAAATTTATTCCAAGTCTTAGCTATTGTGAATAGTGCTGCAATAACCATACGTGTGCATGTGTCTTTATAGCAGCATGACTTATAATCCTTTGGGTATATCCCCAGTAATGGGATGGCTGGGTCAAAGGTATTTCTAGTTCTAGATCCTTGAGGAATCACCACACTGTTTTCCACAATGGTTGAACTAGTTTACAATCCCACCAACAGTGTAAAAGTGTTCCTATTTCTCCACATCCTCTCCGGCACCTGTCGTTTCCTGATTTTTTAATGATTGCCATTCTAACTGGTGTGAGATGGTATCTCATTGTGGTTTTGATTTGCATTTCTCTGATGGCGTGTGATGATGAGCATTTTTTCATGTGTCTGTTGCCTGTGTGAATGTCTTCTTTTGAGAAGTGTCTGTTCATATCCTTTGCCCACTTTTTGATGGGGTTGTTTGTTTTTTTTTCTTGTAAATTTGTTTGGGTTCTTTATAGGTTCTGGATATTAGCCCTTTGTCAGATGAGTAGATTGCAAAAATTTTCTCCCATTCTGTAGGTTGCCTGTTCATTCTGATGGTAGTTTCTTTTGCTGTGCAGAAGCTCTTTAGTTTAATGAGATCCCATTTGTCAATTTTGGCTTTTGTTGCCGTTGTTTTTGGTGTTTTAGACATGAAGTCCTTGCCCATGCCTATGTCCTGAATGGTTTTACCTAAGTTTTCTTCTAGGGTTTCTATGGTTTTAGGTCTAACATTTAAGTCTCTAATCCATCTTGAATTAATTTTCGTATAAGGTGTAAGGAAAGGATCCAGTTTCAGCTTTCTACTTATGGCTAGCCAATTTTCCCAGCACTATTTATTAAATAGGGAATCCTTTCCCCATTTCTTGTTTTTGTCAGGTTTGTCAAAGATCAGATGGCTGTAGATGTGTGGTATTCTTCCCAAATGTCCATCAGTGACAGACTGGATTAAGAAAATGTGGCACATATACACCATGGAATACTATGCAGCCATAAAAAAGGATGAGTTCATGTCCTTTGTAGGGACATGGATGCAGCTGGAAACCATCATTCTCAGCACACTATCACAAGAACAGAAAACCAAATACCGCTTGTTCTCACTCATAGGTGGGAATTGAACAATGAGATCACTTGGACACAGGAAGGGGAACATCACACACTGGGTCCTATTGTGGGGAGCAGGGGGGAGGGATAGCATTAGGAGATATACCTAATGTAAGTGATGGGTTAATGGGTGCAGCATACCAACATGACACATGTATACATATGTAACAAACCTGCACGTTGTGTACATGTACCCTAGAACTTAAAGTATAATAAAAATAAAACAATGAAATAAAAAACAAAAAGGAAATTTATAGCACTAAATTATCATATCAGAAAGCTAGAAAGATCTCAAATTAATATCCTAACATCACAACTAAAAGAACTAGAGAACGAAGAGCAAACTCAAAAGCTAGCAGAAGACAAGAAATAACCAAGATCAGAGTGGAACTGAAGGAGATAGAGACTTGAAAACCCCTTCAAAAAAATCAATAAATTCAGGAGCTGGTTTTTTGGAAAAAAAAAATGACATAGATAGACTGCTAGCTAAACTAATGAAGAATAAAAGAGAAGAATCAAATAGACACAATAAAAATGATAAAGGGGATATGACCACTGACCCAACAGAAATACAAAGGACCATCAGAGAATACTATAAACACCTCTATGCAAATAAACTAGAAAATCTAGAAGAAATGAATAAATTCCTGGACACATACACCCTCTCAAGACTGAACCAGGAAGAAGTTGAATTCCTGATTAGACCATTAACAAGTTCTGAAATTGAGGCAGTAACAAAAGCTTACCAACCAAAAAAAGCCCAGGACAGATGGATTTACAGCTGAATTCTACCAGAGGTACAAAGAGAAGCTGGTACCATTTTTTCTGAAACTATTCCAGACAACTGAAAAGGAGGGACTTCTACCAATGGAACAGAAGAGAGGTCTCAGAAATAAGACTGCACATCTACAACCACCTGATCTTCCACAAACCTGACAAAAACAAGCAATTGGGACAGGATTCCCTATTTGATAAATGGTGCTGAGAAAACTGGCTAGCCATATGCAGAAAATGGAAACTGGATCCCTTCCTTACACCTTATGCAAAAATTAACTCAAGATGGATTAAAGACTTAAATGTAAAACCCAAAACTACAAAAACCCTAGAAGAAAATCAGGCAATACCATTTAGGACATAGGCATGAGCAAAGATTTCACTGAGAACATTAAAAGCAATTGCAACAAAAGCAAAAATTGACAAATGAGATCTAATTAAACTAAAGGGTTTCTGCACAGCAAAATAAACTATCATCAGAGTTATCAGACAATCTACAGAATAGGGGAAAATTTTTGCAATGTATCCATCTGACAAAGGTCTAATTTCCAGAATCTACAAGGAACTTAAACATATTTACAAGAAAAAAACAAATTACCCCATTAAAAAGTAGACAAATGACATGAACAGACACTTCTCAAAAGAAGATATTTATGCAGCCAACAAACATATGAAAAAAAGCTCAACATCACTGATCATTAGAGAAATGCAAATCTAAACCACAATGAGATACCATCTCACACCAGTCAGAATGGCTATTACTAAAAAGTCAAGAAACAACAGATGCTGGTGAGGCTGTGGAGAAATAGGAATGCTTTTACACTGTTGGTGGGAATGCAAATTAGTTCAACCACTGTGGAAGACACTGTGGTGATTCCTCAAAAACCTAGAACCAGAAATACCATTTGACCCAGGAATCTCATTACTGGGTATATACCCAAAAGAAGACAAATCATTCTATTATAAAGATATATACATATGTATGTTCATTGCAGCACTTTTCACAATAGCGAAAACATGGAGTAACCCAAATGCCCATTAAATATAGACTGACTGGATAAAGAAAATATGGTACATATACACCATGGAATATTATGCAGCCATAACAAGGAATAAGGTCATGTCCTTTGCAGGAACACGAATGGAGCTGGAAGCCAAGATCTTCAGCAAACTAACACCGGAACAGAAAACCAAATACCACATGTTCTTACTTATAAGTGGGAGCTGAACAATGAGAACACATGGACACAGGGAGGGGAACCACACACACTGGGCCCTGTCAGGGAGAGCATCAGGATAAATAGCTAATGCATGTGGGGCTTAATACCTAGGTGATAGGTTGATTGGTATAGCAAACCACCATGGCACACGTTTACCTATGTAACAAACTTGCACATCTTGTACCTGTATCCGAGAACTTAAAATAAAATTAAATTTTAAAAACAAATAAAAAGTAAAATAAAGCAAAAAATAGGCCAGATGCAGTGGCTCACGCCTGTAATCCCAGAACTTTGAGAAGCCACAGTGGAAGGATTGCCTGAGCCCAGGAGTTCGAGACCAGCCTGGGCAACACAGTGAGACCCGTTCTGCACAAAAAATCAAAAGATTCCTGGGCATGGTGGTGCATGCCTGTGGTACCAGGTACTTCCAGCTACTTGGGAGGCTAAGCTGGGAGGATTGCTTAAGCCTGGGAATTTGAGGCTGCAGCAAGCCATGACTGGGCCACTGCACTGCAGCCTGGGCAACAGAGCAAACTGTGGTTAGATTCTGGATGAGTTTTGAACATAGAAATGACAAAAATTGCTTAGTAAGTTGGATGTAAGGTATGAAGAAAGCGAAGAGTGAAAGATCACTCCAGAATGTTAGGCTTGAGCCACCTGAGTGGCCATTAACTGTGATGCAAAGCATTGCAGAAGAGGCAAGCCATGGAGGGAAGTGAGGGGGCAGAGGATGAAATCAGGAAGCAGGGCATGGACACAGTAAGTCTGAGAAGCTAACTTAGAACATACGGTATCCCCGTCTGACAGTCAAACATTCCCCACTCAAGTACTTGGCTGGGGAGGGCCAGTGCCATCACCATTAACCTGTGTGAGTCTCGGGAGGTACACTGACATTTTTTGATGAATTTTCAATTCCAATGGTGTTACCCGATCCAGCCTCAAGCTTTCAGCATGTAAATGACTGAAAACTCTGCTAAGATTACTTGAAGATATTTAGTAAAACAGCATTTGGATATTACAGAAGAAAAACAACAAAGCCTCAGCTTGAATGTGAACGAGTGTGCATGGCCACCATCCATTGGGAGATTTAACACTTGATGGAGACTGGGCGGCAGGAAGGACTCACTCAACCTCAAGAACAGGGCAAGATCCCACAGACGCATAAAGTCAGTTTGCTATGCTCCGAGTGTGCCATTTTAACAGATTTTGAAGTGCAGTTAATTTTAAAACTCTGATTTGTTGTATGCTTGCTATTTTGCTTCCTGCTTTGAAAATTACATGTTTGTTTCAAGACAACCTGGATGGAGTCCGCCTTAATGTCATTGATAAGCAATGCACACGCCTGTCACGTTTTCCATTCACTCGACACTGGCTGACTGGCTCTGCTGAAGCAGAGGAGGTTAATGCAATAATATCATGAAGAAGACAGAGGAAGACTGTACAGGGAGGTAATTATCATCAACTAGGGAAAGCCTAGTTCTTGATATGCAATTATTTCAAGGAAAGAAGAAAGCACTGACTTCTGCCTT
This sequence comes from Theropithecus gelada, assembly GCF_003255815.1. Lineage (NCBI taxonomy): Eukaryota > Metazoa > Chordata > Mammalia > Primates > Cercopithecidae > Theropithecus > Theropithecus gelada. The sequence goes on from NC_037676.1 coordinate 59,056,979, forward strand.
GTGACCTGTTTCCCTTCTTAAGTTTGACCAAAGGAGAAATGGCCTTCCAAAACACCAGGGGTGAGCGGCTGTGGTAGGTAGCTCATTGTTAGTAGATATTTTTTGAGATTTTTGAGGTGGATTGTCATCATCACTCCCTCACTTAGCATTTTGGGTTTTTTTCCCTTCTTTTTTTCCCCCACTGGAAATTACTTTTAGAAAATGTATTGGTTATTTATTACTAGCATAAGAATTTTGCTCAAAGTTAGTGGCTTAAAACAATACAGATTTATCATCTCATAGTTCTGTAGTTCAGGTGTCCAAACTGGGTCTCACTGGGCTCACATCAAGGTGTTGGAGGGGCTATGTTTCTTTAAGGAGGCTCTAGGGAGAATTCATTTCCTTGCTGTCCTGGGTTGAATTGTGTTCCCTCCAAAATGAGTGCTAAGGTCCTAACTCCCTGCCTCAGAATGTGAGTTTACTTGGAAACAGAACCTTTGCAGATGATCAAGTTAAGTTGAGCCTGTTAGGATGGGCCTTAATCCAATATGACTATGTTCTTATAAAAAGGGAAAGCTTGGGAGTAGATACTGAAAGACCACCATGTGAAGAATGGACTTACACTGCCACGTCCAGGGAACCACCAGAGGCTGGGAGAGAGTACTGGAGCAGATCCTTCCTTAGCGTCCTGCGGACACTGTGATCTCAGACTTCTGGGCTCCAGAACTGAGACAGAAGAAACTTCTCTTGTTTGACCCACTCATTTTGTAATACTTTGTCACGGCAGCCCTACAACATTAATATGCTCTTTTTCTCCAGCTGTGGAAGCTGCCTGCATTCCTTGCTTTTGTCTCCTTCCTCCGTCTTTAAAGCCGGCAGCATTGCACCTCTCTGACTTCTTTCATAGCTGCGTCTCCTCCCAACCACAGCCAGAACACCTTCTCCAATTTTAAAAACTCGTGTAACAATATTAGGCCCATCTAGGTAATCCAGAATAATCTCTCCACATCAAGGTATTTAATTTAATCCCATCTACAAAGTCTCTTTTGCAATGTAAGGTAACATATTCAGAAGTTCCGGGATTAGGACATAGGCAGCTTTGGGCGGTGGGCATTATTCTGCCCACCTGAGAAGAATACATTTTAAAATATCATGATGAAATAGATTAACAGGTATTTTTCTCTAGGGGGGCTTGCTGAAAGCTGAGGTCAAGAATTGGGGGAAATGCCTGGGGTGGGAAGAGATGATGTTGGAGGAGGTGGCATCAGGAGACACACCTGGGAAAGGCAGGCCTAGGCAGAAGCCATGTAGGAGAAGCAAATATCCAGGTGCAGTGGAGGACTGCCAAGTAAAGTTCAAAGCCAAAACGCTTGTTCAAATCCTTGCTCTGCCAAGTAGAGCATTACTTATATCCACAGATAGAGCTATCTGACTTCGAATTTGTTACTTATCTTCTTTGCATCTCAGTATCTTATATAAAGTAAAGGAATATCATCTACCTTTCAGAGCTATAGCAAGACACAAATGAGATCATAATAAATGGACATCTATGAAGTGTGTGGCAGGCATTATATGTGTTACGTCCTGTACACTATAAAGCTCTCTAACAATGACGATATTATTGCCCCCTGCCTCCCGGAAAAAAACAGGAATGCCAAAGGAGAGGAGAGACACTCAGAAAGATACAAACTTGTATATTCCCACAACTTGGCTTAGAATAAGTTATAGCACTGAGACACATTTCAGGAAAAGGGGAGAAGGAGAAAGGGGATGAAAACCTACCGACCATCCACAGTTGGCCAGGTGTTGTGATAACACATTGCCTATATTTTCACATCTGCTTTCACGCTAGACATCAGCTGGGGTTGTCACTAACCATTGGCAGTTGAGGAAGTCAGGTCTTAAACTGCAGTGCTAAGGGGCAGATCTGACTTCCCTTCCAGCCTGTCAGACTCCTAAACACTGTCCGCCCCACTATGTAGATAATCCAGGATAACCTTTGCATCTCAAAGTTAGAAGCACAGTTAGAAGAGGGTCCCAAGGAACTACCTTATCCAATAAACTCATTACATAGAGAGTCAGAGGTAAATTTGTTGCAGGATCATTGTTTTGTCTTGAATAATTTAAGGGTAGAGTATAATTCCCACATAAAAGATAAATTATTGGCTGAGCACGGTGGCTCACGCCTATAATCCCGGCACTTTGGAAGGCTGAGGTGGGCAGATCACGAGATCAGGAGTTCGAGACCAGCCTGTCCAATACGGTGAAACCCCCTCTCTACTAAAAAATACAAAGAAATTAGCTGGGCATGGTGGTGCACACCTGTAGTCCCAGATATGCCAGAGGCTGAGGCAGGAGAATTGCTTGAACCTGGGAGGTGGAGGTTGCAGTGAGCCGAGACTGCACCACTGCATTCCAGTCTGGGTGACAGAGTGAGACTCTGTCTCAAAAAAAAAAAAAAAAAAAGGCCGGGCGCGGTGGCTCAAGCCTGTAATCCCAGCACTTTGGGAGGCCGAGACGGGCGGATCACGAGGTCAGGAGATCGAGACCATCCTGGCTAACACGGTGAAACCCCGTCTCTACTAAAAAATACAAAAAACTAGCCGGGCGAAGTGGTGGGCGCCTGTGGTCCCAGCTACTCGGGAGGCTGAGGCAGGAGAATGGCGTGAACCCGGGAGGCGGAGCTTGCGGTGAGCTGAGATCCGGCCACCGCACTCCAGCCTGGGCGACAGAGCCAGACTCAGTCTCAAAAAAAAAAAAAAAAAAAAAAAAAAAAAAAAAAAAAAAAGATAAAAAGATAAATTTTCATATTCCGTATTTCCATAGTTTTCCTACAATATTAGAGGCCTTGATCTTTTCATTTCAAGTAGACAGGTATTTCCCAAATTAAAAGACTATTATCTAAACTATTTGCTCAAACCACAACTTTCAAGGGTAATGTGGATATTCTTCTGACAAATACACATTTTTTCCTGTTCCTTTCAAAATTACAAGAAATTTTTCTTTTCTTTTCTTTCTATTTATTTATTTTTTGAGACGGAGTCTCGCTCTATCACCCAGACTTGAGTGCAGTGGAGCATTCTTGGCTCACTGTAAGCTCCGCCTCCCGGGTTCAAGCCATTCTCCTGCCTCAGTCTCCTGAGTATCTAGGACTACAGGCATCCACCACCAAGCCCAGCTAATTTTTTGTATTTTTAGTAGAGACAGGGTTTCATCGTGTTAGCCAGGATGGTCTCGATCTCCTGACCTTGGGATCTGCCTGCCTCGGCCTCCCAAAGTGCTGGGATTACAGGCGAGAGCCACTGTGCCCAGCCAAAGGTTTTTGAAATCAGAAAGACCTGCATAATGCAGTGGAAATGTACCTAATTAAAATTCTGTTGGACCAGTTTCATTTTCTTGGTCTGTTGCAAAACAAATGATTAAATGTAAGTGCCAACAACACATCTTCCTGATGATATTGGTATATTTTTTTCCTTTAAAATTAAAGTAATTATTTGCTTATGAAGCAATTTGTTTCTGCAGTTCATCAACTGTAGTCTTGATAGCCTTAGAACCCAAACCATTTAATACACTTTGCAAAGGCTTATTCGTTTTAGCTGAGACACAGTTGTTCTCAATTACATAGTTTTCATGAATTATTCTGGACTCTAAATAATTTTGGATGTCTCCAGTGAATATACTTTCTTTATAACTTCTCTGATTACATCTGTTTATGTTCTGAATGCCAGCCCAAACAATCTCTCCCTCTTCTCTCCATTTCCTTACCCACCTCCCCCCACTACCTCCTCATACACACACTCCTGCCACTCTCCCCTCTGAAATCACTTCCAAATACAAGAGGTTTAATGCAGTCTCTCTTCAGAGTGCCTCCACTGTTCCAAACCCCTTGGTCACTCATTTGATAAGCCTCTTCTTAAAAAGATGTTGTCTGTCACCACCCACATCCAATCCATCCCAATTTCCCATGTGAAACTTTCTCTAACCCTTCCCCTACTCCACATCTTTCCCAGTGCCATCATCTTTCACATTAATAATTGCAATAATCCCTTATCTGTTTTCCCTTTTACCAGCATGATCATCTTAAATTTGTCCCCACTCAATTTCCAGAGTTATTGACTGAAGCAGAAACCTGGCTAATTCATTCAACCATTAAATCTCTTTGGCCTGTCACTCACAGAGTAATTTTTCAAATGTTTGGAATCTTAAAAGATTCTGGGGAAGAACATCTTGGGGTTCAAAAAAATCAAGAGCTGGGGGTGGCAGCTGGGGACCACGAATATCCTAGACCCCTTTTGACTTGAAGAAGTCCTCTTTTTTTGTTTTGTGATTTATATCTAAAATTTCACTGAAGAGAATGAGTTACAGGGATTAAAACAGTTTGAGAACCTGGCTACTGGCTGAAGTACATACCCTCAGGAATCCATGGCCAAGTCCTGTCCTGACAACTTTCTGACTCATACACCCACTAGTAACATGCAGGGGAAGGGCTGATACTTTTCTGAACACGCTGTGTTTTTTTGTGCCTCTCAGCTCTGTCAGTGCTGTTCCCTACGTCCCTGCCCTTCCCTCGTTTTCTAAATCCTCCTGTGAGCATGAACTAAGATGTACCCCATCCAGGCAGGCTTACTGGAAGCCCTGAGTTGTGTAATGATGTTTGAGTCTTTGCTTCCACTTTGTATCATGCTTTGTTATTTTTGACTGGATGCTGGACATTGTGTATTAAAATTAGTAGATCTTCTGAAATGAAATGTGTTTTCTTCCTTCTAAAATGATTAAGTTTTATTCTGAGAGGCAGATAGACAACAAGCAGATTACCTACTAGCTTTAAGTTTGTTAGGGTTGATCTATTTCTGTGGCGCTTCTGTGATGTCAACTGAGAACCTGGGGTGTTGACCAAGGTTCTTCTATTTTCAAGAGAACTTGAACTGTACCTCTGTCCTCCAAGCACCTTGTGGCTGCTAAGATATCTGCTCAGTACTTTATTGGCCCAATTACTGTTTTCTGCAGGATCTCTTGGTGTTTTAAATTGAACAGCTTAGGAGTTGGTTAACACCTCAATGGGAGATTGCACACAGATTTGGGTGCTCACTTAGCTGAGTTTCCCTCTTTTCCTGTATCCAGGCTCAGCTTCTTTGATGATCTGGATCCAACCTCTCCCCTCAACCTAGCAGAACTGCAAACTTCTGACAAAAATCTTCCATGGCATTATGACTTAACAAGTACTCTCAAGGCAGAAGCAGGGTGAATGGAGCTTGCTTCTGTGTGTCTGCCTGCCCTCAGGGACTATAGTGTTTTGAGTCCTGCCAACTTGATTGCTCTCATGCTTTTCAACAGCAATCATAATTTCGTGTATTCTTTACAGTTTTTATAGTTGTGTTTTGTATGAAGCCTATCTAATGCAAGTCACTTCATCATGATCAGAGCAGGAAATGCATGTGTTTAGCTTTGATTTGCATATGATGTTATAAATTAGTTTATATTACCATATCCGTTGTTATATATTGTGTTTATCACATCATCCCTGTCTATAGGCATAAAAGTTGGCTTCAACCATAGAAACAAAAGCATGACAAAAAGATAACGGCCTTGTTAGTAGAATCAGAAATCAGTGAACTCAGGGTTTCTAAAATTCCCCTTTACACAGAGTAAGATTGGCTTCAATGCTAATATAAAGACAGAGCCAAAAGGTGAAAAGTATCCCAGATATTTGGATTGGTGTTAGACTAATACACACACCTAATGCACACACACACGCACACACACACGCCTGCACACAAACACACTTCTTTACTTGCTACTTCTCCAAGATGGTAGAAATTCTAATTTATCACATTTTCATAGTTTATGTGGTCCATCCTTTATTACTTCTTTATTTTTTACAGTAAATATTCTCCAAACTGTCCATTTCTTTTTTTCACTGGTAAATAGGTTTGTATGTACTATTTTGGAAAGATTCCAAATGCTAGGGGAAATTAAGGCAAATTGTTTTTCTTTACTCTTCATTTTATAAAACCTATACTATATATCATTCAGCTCTATTGTATCATATTGACAGCATAATGACTTCCTTAGAAAATCAAGTTGACTTTCATCCCAAATCTTTAATACATCATTAAGACTCTGTATCAAGACTTACTATATTTTTTGGATTTTATCAAAATTGGTGGCTCAGTATTACAGAAAGATGCCAGGTAGGTCAAAAAGTGCTCAAACCAGGAAGTCTAAGATCTTGGGCCCGTTTCCATTCTGGAGGACAATAATTAATCAAACACCAACACCAAAGATAGAGTTCACAACAACAATATCTTGCATTCCTCTTGTCTGAGGCGTCATTGCTGACATTTTGTTTTGTTTTGTTTTTGGTCACTGAGGTGACCAAAACTCTCTGCCGTTGTCCAAGATAAAGAGAGCATCATTTAATTACTGTATATGCCCCCCCTTTTAAATATTTTTCCACTGAACCTTGCAAAAAAGATCATAATAAGCCATAGTTGTTGTTGCTTCATCTTAAAAGAGGGTGGAGAAGGACTGTGGTTTTGATGATGTCATAAAGGTTATGAAACACTGTTTAACAGTAATAGGTTCTCTAATAATGATCTAACACAAAAACTATAAAACGAATAGCTTAGTTGGAGTGAGGGGAACATGAATTTTAAAAAGTAGAAGAAAACATAATTTTATACACAAATGAGAGAAAAATTTTCAGATAGAAAACGTCACTGGTGTCATCAGTTTGCTTTGATTATAATTTAAGGAAAGAAATTGCTTAAGGAAAAAATTTAAGTAACTTTATATTCTCATTTCTTGGATGTTGTCATCTCCTCCAGAAACCCGAAGATATGTTAGAGTTAAAGTTTCTTAAAAAATAAACTGGAAAATGTACTCTGTCCGCAGTAGACAACACCAATGTTTTAAAAACTGGATTATGGCAATTCTTTGTTGTTCATTTGCTTTCACACTGCTCATGGCTCTCTAAAGTGGTCCCTGCCCCTTACTTTTCTTTGCCGTGTCAGATGTGCGAGGGGCACCCTGGCATCTGCTGCCTACCCCTGGTCTCCTCCCAGATGCACTTCCTGGCCTCTGAGATAACAAGTATCTTCTCCTCCCACCCGGTTCCCTGACAAAAAACCGAACCTATTCTCCACTGCCTAAACAGTTTCTTCCCATCTTTTCCAATTGCATAGAAGAAAATCTCCCCGTCCCTACTAAAAAATAGAAAAAACTAGCCGGGCGAGCTGGCGGGCGCCTGTAGTCCCAGCTACTCAGGAGGCTGAGGCAGGAGAATGGCGTGAACCTGGGAGGCGGAGCTTGCAGTGAGCTGAGATCCGGCCACTGCACTCCAGCCTGGGCGACAGAGCGAGACTCCGTCTCAAAAAAAAAAAAAAAAAAAAAAAGAAAATCTACCTAAGCCCTAGTGACTCTTCCAGTTTTTTTCTCTAATGTTCTTTAATATGTAAAATTGGATGGTTTTTCATTTTCAAAAAGACTTTGTGAAATCATGTGTTTCATAAACTTTGCCTTGATTTCCAAATGAAATTATGTATATATAATTCACTGTGGAAAATAGGTTGATATATACTATTCTGTAAAGACTCCAAATGCTAGGGGAAATTAAGGTGAGTTGTTTTTCTTTACTTTTCATTTCATACAATCTACTCTGTATCATTCAGCTGTGTTGTATCATGCTGAAAGAAATACGGTATGGAACAACAGATCACAAAGAAAACCTTTGGCAGGAAGAATGGATCTAGAGCACTTAACATAGTACTTTGCATAAAAGACCTCAAATAGCTGTGGGATTCAAGGGTGTTGAAGTGTGAGCAAGTTTCATCTCGGGACACTTTGGGTAGTGTTGTACAAATCCCAATATATACTGGGAATAGTTATAACTTCACAAGAAAAATGCATTTTTGATCTTAGTAATAATAATAATATACATTTGGTGTATGGTTTTTTGACACACAAAAAGATTTTTATCTGTCCTGGATAGTTTAACTTTCAGAAGCAGTATACAATCATTATCACCATCTACATGATCAAAGGAAGTTTAGAGAACCCAGCAACGCGCTGGCTCTGAGCATCTCAGCTGCTGGTCAGGCAGTGATGGTGCTGGCACTCAGCACAGGCAGGCCAGTGAGAAGCACTTCCAGGCAGAGGTCCATGACCTTGCAGTCCCCTCCAAGGAAGGTGCTGGTGTCACCTCAGCCTGCAGCCAAGGAAAAGGATCTTGGCAGAGATCCAGAGACTCAGCTCAGGTCACAGAGGTTGGGGACCACATTTGTGTCCGCTTTGGTTTCAGTTCCCGGGTGACATGGAGGACAAAGTTTGGATGTCGAGTCAGGTGAATTTTTGTGAAATACTCCTCTGAGTATTTCTGTGAAACCTAAGTTAAAAACATAGTTCTTTAAATAAATAAAAAAATATTCGTTAGATACAAATTGTAGCTAACATGTCCTGAAATTTCACTAGGTGCCTCCTAAGATCGACTCATTTAATTCTCATAACCGCCTCATAAGGTGTATTAGTCTGTTCTGGCTGCCATAATAAAATACCATAAATTGAGTGACTTAAACAACACATAAGTATTTCTCACAGTTCTGTAGTCTTGGAAGTCCAGGAACAAGGCATTTGCAGATGTACTTCCTGGTGAGGGCCCAATTATTGGTCCTTGGGGTGTCCTTGCGTGGTGCACAGACGGAGGGAAAAAGAGAGGGAGAAGGGGGAGACAGAGAGAGAGGAGAGAAAGCTCTCCTTTTGTAAGAGCAACAATCCCATCTTGAGGGCTCCACCCTCATGACCTAATCACCTCCCAAAGGCCTCAGCTCCACATTGGTGGTTGGGGCTTCAATATATGAATTTGCTGGGAGATGTCAATATTCAGTCCATAACATGAGGTGTGTCTACTATTACTCTCATTTTACAAATAGGGCCTGTGTTTCCCAGACAAGAACACTGAGGTACAGAGAGATAAGATTCCTTTCCCATTGTTCACACAGCCTCTATGTGGTAGAGGCTGATGTGAATTCCACCAATTTTCAGTGCGCGTGTGTGCCCACTCTACTACATGGTCTCCCTTCTACAGGGTTTGCATGCAGGCTGGTCTGCTGGCATGTCCTGGCTCTGTTTCTCAGTAGCTGTACAGCTAGTCAGTTTCTTTGACTAACTGAAGGTCAGTATCCTTAGCTGGGTATAGCAGAAGATGATAAAACCTATCTTGTGGGTAACTTCAAGTCCTAAATGCAACAATGCACATAAAATGTCTAACATAGTGCCTGGCTCATTGTATGTGCTCAATAAAAGTTAAAGATAATTAGTAAGGCCTTCAATAATAAATCCTGAATAAAAGATAACAATTGTTATAGCTGTCATTACACCACATCATCTCTTAAATTTAAGAGATACTCTTCTAGCTTGCCCTGCACTGTTCTGGAAAAAAAACGGAAAAAGGGCCAGGCACAGTGGCTCATGCCTGTAATCCCAGCACTTTGGGAGGCCGAGACTGGAAGATCATGAGGTCAAGAGATGGAGACCATCCTGCCCAACATGGTGAAACCCCGTCTCTACTAAAAATACAAGAAAAAATTAGCTGGGTGTGGTGTTGCACCCCTGTAGTCCCAGCTACTTGGGAGGATGAGGCAGGAGAATTGCTTGAACTCGGGAGGCAGAGGTTGTAGTGAGCCGAGATTGCACCACTGCACTCCAGCCTGGGACAGAGTAAGATTCTGTATCAAAAAAAAAAAAAAACTGGAGAAAGATGGAAATATTAATATATATACACAATACACCACAAATATGTATATATTCATTGTTAAAATACAAAATATTCTATTCAATATAGAAATACGTGGAGTAAAAGTGACAATCTCGCTTACGCTCCCTCTGTTCCAGTTCCTTCCCCAGTGATAAGTGCCATTCATTACAGAGAACATGATTAGGCATAATTTGGGGGAAAGTGGAATACTTTTCCATATAGCTTTAAAATTTTTTGTGAAGTAACTTTAAAACTGACTACTCGAGTACAGCTAGCTAATTTTTTCGGACACTGTGACATTCAGCTTCCTAGTGAGTTAAACGAAAATAGCAGAAGCAGTTAGAAATTTCATTTTTCTCAAGGATGTACAAAAAAGTGACCGTGGAGTTTCTCCTCAGATTAATTCCACAAGCATTCAGGAAGACCACTCTACAATTCAAACTTAATCATTATGCTTTCAAATGCAATCCCATTCAAAGTTACTCAAGGGAAAGTTATTTACCAGAGCAAAAATATCAGGATAAAATCAGCAATAGTCAAGACTGGAATCCCACCTTCCTGTGCTGAAGCGGTGCTTGTCTTCCATAATTCCTTGAAGACAGACTTCCCAAACTGGGTGAGGATTACACCCAGATGTCAAAAGGCAGAGTGTACATGGTGAGTGTGTTAGAAATGGTGAGATAATAGGTGGCAGAAAGAAATTTTTTGCCCCGCTGGCCTCTTAGTTCTCTCTCTTCTTTTCTCTGGTGATAAGAAAGTCTTTGTAACATAGAACGCAAAAGCCACAATTTTGCTGGCAATTTCTGCTTTGACGTTCTGCTGTGAGAGGCAGGCAGTGTTAGCAGGTGAGAGGCTTGTTTGTATCTTAGACCTGCCACGCCAAAGAATGGAAAAGGCCTGCCTCTTACAGCTGCCCTTTATTCGTGGATCTGGCACCACAATCAACATGATTTTAAGACTTTTTAGAACCCCATTGGGCTGGAGCCAAGACCCTGGAGAAGCGAACTGACGAGTAGAAGATATCAAAGCAAACGAAGGTGAGAAGAGGAGGAGAAAGACAGGCAAGGGACCACCCAACCAAAAGATATCCTGAAACAAGGAAGGAAACCTTGGGGCCTCCTCTGTGCTTGGAATATTTAGAGTCAGCTGGTTTTCTCTCGGGGTAGACTTGGCCTGAATGCCTTTCCAGACACTGCAGAGCGTCACTGAGGAGCTACATTTACAGTACCCTTTACAGTTCTGCCCACAGATAATGATCCCTGTGGTCTGAACTTCAAACTGATATGAAGGACAACTGATCTCTGTATGAGATAAAATGCATTAATTCTCAGTGGCAAGCTGCGGTTGAAAAACTTGGAAATATTAAAGAAGCAGGTAAACCTACAATCCCCTGAACAAATGGTCACTCTGTGCTGATGGTCTATGTTAAATAAGACACTTGGTGCTCGGGGAAAATGAACCATGTTTAAGATACAGAATCAACCGTACAAATAAAAGGCAAACGTGTTGCTCATGGATAAACATCACATAAGCTGTACCCCACAGTGTGAATATCAATTTGGCCTGTTTCTGCCTAGAGATAGAGTGAGGGCATTTGTAGACACAGCATGTGTGCAGGAGAGTTAACATAGCAGGGCTAACGTCTCTCCTTTGAAAGGCCCACTGGCAAGGCTGGCCCTTGCCTGGTGTCTGGGAACTGAGAATTGGGAGTCTTCCTGCAATTCTTGAAATGATACCAACAAGCTCAATGTACCTAAACTGTTTATACAGACGATGTGGTTTGTGCTGAACACCTGCTTTCCTTCTGGAAGTCTCGAATTTGGTTATGTCCTAGGCAAGGGTTGGCTGTAAGCCCAGGACCCAATAAAATACCCCTGGGCTCTGAGTCTCAAATGAGCTTCCCTGATTGGTAGCATTTCCCACGTGGTGTTAAAGCTCATTTCTGCGGAGTCAAACACACCCTGTGTGACTCCACTGGGAAAATACCTTGAAATCTTGTACTTGGTTTCCCCTGACTTTCCCCCAATGTCCTTTTCACTTTGATGATTTTCCTTGAGCCCTGCTTCTGTAATCCAACTTAGCCATGAGTACAGCTATGTGCTGAGTCCTATGGATCCTCCTAGCAAATCGTCAAACCTAGCGGGTGTTTTGGGAATCCATGGCCCACTATGACACTTAGATTTCTGAGAAGCTACATCTTTATCTTTGGCAAAGCATCTTTGAAATTTCATATATAAGAAGAAAACTTTATGTGCCAGATAGTCGCTACTTCCCCATCCTCTGTCCCTGCTAAGGGAAGCGGTCGTGCCTCTAACAGGCCCGGCAAAAGCCATGCCCACAGGGCATATTTGGGCAGTCCTACCACTCTGAACTGCCCGCTGCTCACTGACCTAAGGGTGGACACCTGACTCAAGCTGAGTCCATCAGATTTTCTTCCCCCAAATTTGAATGAGGGTGCTGAGAGGCTGAGTCTACCAGTTAGACCTTGGAGAAAAGCTGACGATCATGATCGTTTTCTTTCTGCTTGTCTCTACACTGCCTAATGGATAGTGCAGTTTAAGTGTCTGCCTTAGGAAGGGCTTCATTATCCCTCAACTTACTTCTGTTCCTCTGCTTTGCAGAGTGGTTCCTCCTTGTATTTGGCCAATTTAATATTCTTTACGTATCATTGAACTTGCCTATTCAACATCTCTCCCCTCTCCTCTGTGGAGGGCCCATGCATACGTTGTTTCTCCTGGCACCCTTGAGGCCGAGTACTGGTCAAACTCTATTAGGAACTAAATAAATGCTTGACAGTAAGTGATTGAATAATACCTGTCCTCAGGGCTCAACCTGGGTGAAACCCTGGCAAGGTTTGTTTTTACTACAGAAAAAAAAAATCCCAAGATTTCTTTACCTCTGCAGTGAATTTCCTTCATCTGTATGTTTGGTGTAAGAGATTTTATTAAAGGTCAGACTTAAGATGTTAAATTTTTTTTCAGAAAAAAGAAGTGAGCTGAAGTCTAACAGCACAAAACTTATACTATGGACAGGAAATATTTCAGCTGATACACTAGGTAGAGTCAGTGTTGGAGATTTTCAACCCTGTGAAGTATAGCTAGTAGCTTTTAAAACAAGTGAAAAAATAACATATTAGAGAATATACAGGTCTAGCATTTACGGAGAGAGGGTGGCTTTTTGTAAATTTAAGTTCATAAACTAAATTATCTGGAATTCTTTTACATGCCTCTGCTGATTACAATGGAATGGTAATCAGTGTGTCCAATGTGTCAGGCTCCGTCCTGAAATTTACCAAGAAAAGGCATCTAAACTGATAAATATGGGTGTCCTATGGTGTCAGGGGCAGCTATCTAACCAGGCAAACAGGAAATGCAGGGCAGCCTCACCTACCCTTGCCAGGAGAAACTGTGCTTTTGATTACATGGAAATCCAGAACCTTGGCTTCTAACTCATCACTCAGAGGAGTGAACCAATTATATTACGTAGAAGTTTTCTTCATAAACCTTTAACTTGCAATTCTGTTCTTACCCCTGTTGGATTATTTTAGTTCTCTTTTGCACTTTTATTTCTTCATTCATCATTTATTTGGCTCTTGTTAACAACCAGGTACTGCTTGGGACACTGGAGTTATAGCACTAAACAGGACAGACGCTCCCTGAACGTTATGAGGCTTACTCTCTAGTAGAAAAAGATAGACGTAAATAAGTGAAAAATAAGCAGGATTAACTTATAAAGAAAATTGAAAATTTTGATATAAAAATGTGACTTCTGAGACAAGAATTGACAAAATACTAATTTTCTAATATCCATAAAGAGTTATAGGAGAGCATTGCTGTGTTCATCTCTGCTTAACATAATATTTCTAATAAGGTTTCATGGTTTTTACAATAACAGAGAACAGCTAATTGTACTTCAACCATAGGCAAAATTGAGTTAACTCATGCTATGATTGTTAATCTTCTTAAGCAATTGCTTGAATATTAATTGATGGCAACGGGTCAGGATACAGAGTCATGCTGCCAGACTCCAGGGAGAATACAGTAACTTAATAGCAATTTGCCATCTAATATGATTAAATTTGACTTTCTATTCCAGAACCGAAGCAACATAATGCCTTCCTTTGCCACATTTAATGATATGTGTCTGAGAAATCCTGTTTATCATTACTGAGTTATTTCATTAAATTTATTGACATAACCTTTCCTTAACAATGAACACAATCAGTTATAATTACTTAGGATCTTTTTTCTTATAAAGTTTCAAAATTTCAGCTTGCATCAAATTATGTAATTAACATCGACAATAATATACAATGCCTGCTTCTACTGAAATAAAAATTTTTTAGTGAAAATGGGAATAGATGGTCTGTCCTAATTTAGTTTTTTTGCTATTATTAATGTTTTTCAGGAATAGCTCTCCATATTTAGAATTTTTATTACTTTATTTTTCATTACTCGGTAATGGAGAAGAGTGGGAAACAGAAGCGATCACAATCCCTTCCACCCCGCAGCCGTATGTGCTTCACCTGAGGCCAATGGACCTCCTGTGATGTGGCTGAACTCACTAAAATCTTTACTCTATTGTAGAAGAGTGGAAAAGGGGTGGCCCTCCCAATTTCTGAAGTTATATTTGTCACCTATAACACATCGCAAGCCTTGTAAGTTACATCAACACCATTTTCTACTGAAATCTGCCCTAATGTTCCAGTGCACTGGGAAGTCTGGAAATGTGTTTTGAACATTTAGACACCTTTTCCCAAGGATAAGAACAGAATTCCAGTCTCCCAGGTGGCACTATTGGAGCTATCCTTGATTCTCCCCTCTCTTCTGCTCTTCATTCAGCCATCAGGCCCTATTCCCTGCACAGTGAATCTCAGTTGCTTTTTTTCTTTGTTCTCCTTTTCAGTGCTCCCAGTTCCTCCTCCTGCCTTCAGTTTTTCATCTTCGAGTCAACCTATGGGATGGAAAGTAAAAGAGAAGGCAGGGAAAGAACAGTGGAGTGCTGCACTTCATTTAACAAAAAAGAATTCTCTTAAGAATTTAGATAAATGCAGGACTTTGAGCCACAAGGAAACAATAAACACTTTCTTGTTAATGAGTAAGTGTGCGGCTGATGAAGTGGCCACAGATGTCCCTTTTCAGTCCTTAGTGTCACCCTCACGCTCTAGGAGGCAAAGTTCCAGTAAAAACGGAGACACTTAAACTGAAGCACAAAACAGATTCTGCCCAGATAAGAATGTGGCTCATCACTAGTGACAATAAAAAGAAAAACTGAGAGGTCTTTGCAAACAAAGAGGAAAACAATGCTATATCATTTATTCTAATTCAGGTTGAGCCAAACTCAACATTCTTATTAAAATTCCTTTTACATCTTTAAAATGAATGCTGCTTCCAAGGTTAGACAGAAATATGCCTGCAATTAATTTTCAAACATCAACAGGCAGATTATTGTTTGTGAATTATTCAATCCCATTTTTAAACCTGGTTTTGCCCACTATTTGTACACATCTCACAAAAAGAGTTGAAGTCAGGAAATGGATGCATAATTCTGAAAGTTTCAATGGGGACATACATAGAGCTATATTGCTACATGAATATGTAGGATAATCTTCACTTTCACTTACTCATTTTTATTCATATTCTCCGTTATTTCTGATAATTAACAATTGTTTTACAGTAATAAGCAATAGAGTAGCATTGAAGTGATCAAGGAATTAGTCCTTTTCTTTGACTAGCAGTGTGATTCTGGACAACTCAACTCATGGATTTGAGTCCTTTGCCATTGAAGTTAGGGCTGTCCACATGGGGTGGTTTGGACGGGCTGAGCCATGGCTGAAGGCAAAGGCAGGCATCTTCCTACAAGACAGTCAATGGGCAAGGTGCGGGCATGTGTAGATGGTATGTCCTCTATAGATGGCTGTGAAGCAAGTTCCTAACTGAGCTCTGCAGTGTCTGCAGTGCAGGACTGCTGTGGAACTCACTACAATGGATACTGAATGATTGTGTCCACCCCGTAAATTCATATGTTGAAGTCCCAACCCTGAAGCAACTATATTTGCAAACAGGGTTTTTAAGGAGATATAGTTGAATGAGATAATAACAGCAGTGCCCTGTACTAGTCTACCTGGGCTGCTATAGCAAAACACCACAGGCTGGGTGGTTTAAATGACAGAAATTTATTTCTCAGAGTTCTGGAGTCTGGAAAGTACAAGATCAAGGTTCCAGCTGATTCCATTTCTAGTGAAGGCTCTCTTCTTACCTTGCAGATGGCCACCTTCTTACTGTGCCCTCATGTGGCAGACAGAGAAAGCTTTGGTGTTTCTTTTCTTCTAAGGATACTAGTCCTATTGGTTCAGGGCCACGTCCTTATCAGCTCATTGAACCTTACTTACCTCCTTGTAGGCCCTATCTCCAAATGCAGTCAAATTTACAGTTAGGGCTTCAATGTAAGAATTTTGGGAGGACACAATTTAGTTTATAGCAGGCCGTGATCCAATAGAATTAGTGTCCTTATAAGAAGAGACACAAAAGAACTTGCTCTTTCTTGTTCTTTCCATGCATACGCGCTGAGGAGAGGCCCTGTGAGAAGTCAGGAAGAGAGGCCTCATGAGAAACCAAATCCATGGGAATATTAATCTTGAAATTCTAGCCTCCAAAACCATGAGAAAATATCTGTTGCTTACACTACCCAGCTTATGTATTTTTTAATGACAGCCCCAGAAGACTAATATAGACATATGGGTGATTTTCTTGGTGTAGCCCAAGTGGTGGGTGCTGGCCATAGATTATCTTACAGAGCTGCACAGTCTCTGATGCTGATGCCCTCTTCTGCCTGAGGTCCCTCATGATCCACATGTCCCTTGGTCTCTTTTCTCTTGTCTCTTTCATCTCCCAGCCCTTCCAAACTGGTCAACCCTAATCCCTTCCTCCAGAATCATCTGGTTGTCTATCAATTCTCTTAACTATTGTTTGTTTTTAACCGTAAGTGACACATGCTTTTGTAGGGCATTATCTTTTAATTAACACACACACCCTTTTCTCTGAAAAGAGGCTCTCTTTTGTAATTTGGAAAATCTCTGATGTATATTATATTGTCTCTCATATGAATATTAACCCTTTTTTTGAGACAGGTTCTTACTCTGTCACCTACGCTGGAGTGCAGTGGTGCAATCTTGGCTCACTGCAGCCTTGACTTCCTGGATTCAAGTAGTCCTTCCACTTCAGCTTCCCAAGTAGCTGGGACTACAGGTATGTGCCATCATGCCTAGCTAATTTTTTTTTATATATATATATATTTGTAGAGACAAGAGTTTTGCCATGTTGCCCAGGCTGGTCCTGCCTGGGCTCAAGTAATCTGCCCTCCTTGACCTCCCTCCATGCTGGGACAACAGGGATAAGCCATATGGCCAGCCAACTCTTTCTTTTTGTCCAGCCAACTCTTTCTTTTTGCATTTCTACTAGAACAATACTCTTTCTCCCCAGCCCAACACATGTCTATGGCTAAAAAAAGGGAGTGTCTCCATGAAGAATGTGTGAATAAAAATAGTACCTTAGTATATTTGAATGTTATTTCCTTTCTCCTAATACTTGAAAAAAACAAAACAAAAAAAAAAACAAAACCTGATCTGCAAAGACTTGCAGGCTAGAAGGGACAATACACAAACACAGAAACAACTATGCCAAACAAAACAAGTGATTAATGCTGAAAAAGAAGTTCAATTACCCTAAAATAGGAAACTAATTAAGGTTAGGAAATTTGGGAAATGTTGCCTAGGAACTGTATTATTTAACTTACACTTTGAAGAATGAATAGGAGTTTGAAAATGGGGCATGATAAAATAAGGCCTCCTAGGAGATAATACGTATATAAGTGAAACTATTCTTAAATATTTAAGGTGAAATTTTCTATAAATGTGCTCGTTATAAATATGTCTATTCTTTTATTTAAAACAGTTTTATCTGGAATTCCACTTGGAAACAGTCTGTTAGTTGCTGTTTATGTTACTTATCACTTGTACTTGGAAGTTCAGAGAAAGCTGTTTACTTATTTAATACATTCTTATTCAGGCATTTCATTATTCCATATTTCTTTTCTTCACATGCTCAGCAAATTAAAGTAAGATTTAACAGGCAGCCTATAAAATGGGAGAAAATATTTGCAAACTATGCATTTGACAAAGGTTTAATATCCAAAATCTGTAAGGAACTTAAACAACTCAACAAATAAAAAACAAATAACCCCTTTAAAAAGCAGGCAAAGGATACGAACAGAAACTTCTCAAAAGAAGACACACAAGTGGCCAAAACAAACATAAAAAAATGCTCAACATCACTAATTATCAGAGAAATGCAAATTGAGACCATAATGAGATACCATCTCATATCAGTCAGAATAGATATTATTAAAAAATCAAAAAACAACAGATGCTGGAGAAGCTGCAGAGAAAAGGGATCATTTATCCACTGCTAGTGGGAAGGTAAATTAGTTCAGCCACTGTGGAAAGCAGTTTGGAAATTTTTCAAAGAAATTAAAACAGAACTGTCATTCAACCCAGCAATCTCAATTCTGAGTATATACCCAAAGGAAAATAAGTTGTTCTACAAAAAAACACACATGCCCTTATATGTTCATTGCAGCACTATTCACAATAGCAAAAACATGGACTAAACCCACATGCCCATCAGTGGTGGACTGGGGACAGATAATGTGGTACATATATACATGGAACACTATGCAGCCATAGAAAAAGAAACCATGTCCTTTGCAGCAACACAGATGCAGCTGGAGGCCATTATCCTAAGCAAGTTAATGCAGGAACAAAAAAAAAACAAATACCACATGTTCTTAGTTATAAGTGGAAGCTAAACACTGGGTACACATTGGACATAAAGATGGGAACGTGGCAGACCACTAGATGGGGGAGGATAGGAGGGGAGTAGGGGATGAAAAACTACCTGTTGGACACTATGCCCGCTACCTGGGTGCTAGGATCATTTATACCCCAAACTTCAGTATCACGAAATAAACTCATGTAACAAACCTGCACAGTACCTTCTAAATCTAAAATAAAATTTGAAATTATGAAGAAAAGTAAGATTTGACTTCAGTAAAAGAGGAATTTTTCCACCCATGCTCAAGATACTCTACCACAAACTTTTTTCAGGGAGGCAAGTCCTTGCTATCAGTTCTTGTTGAAATAGAATCTAAAGCTCGTGATCCAAAGACTGGAGAGACTCAGTCAAGTTATCTTAAGCAATGGGAGCAGGAGGATGGTTAATGGGAGATGATATGAGCACAGGACCAAGGAAATCCCAAACAACAAGGTCCTAGTAAAAGCACACCGTGGCTCTATATTCAGCTGCTCCACTGTCAAGGGCCTCAGCTATGCTCTAATGAGATGGCTCAAGTTCTCAGCCTCTATCCACAGCCTGCATCTGGTTTTCATGGTTTCTACTTCCTCATCACTTCGGCTTCCACATGACAACTTGTCTAGTTCCTGTCTACATCATAGACCCTTCTTGCTATCATGCTAACTTCTCGTCTCTATTTTTTCTCTTTAATTTGAATTATTGAGAGAAGAAATATATTTAGTTTTGCTAATCATTTTCTACCAGGTCTCATCTTGTTTTCCAGCCATACTCTACCGACAGCCAACCGTTGTGTGAGAAGTCTATTTCTGGTACCTTCAACTTGACTCTGGGTGATGTGAAATAAGGGTCCCCTGGCCTTTACAGGGTTTTCTTTTTAGCAGAGGGGAGAGATTATTTCACTTGGAATGGAATTTAGTGTGAAAAGTGATTGACATCTTTGGCACAACAACAGAAATATTGAGTAACTAAGAATGAAACATTAAGCTTTTCTGTCTCCCGGATCTGGTTTAGTTAAAGAAGCCAAAGAATTCTAACAGGAAACAAGTAAAGCTGCTCAATCGCACGCAAACATATGTCATCCTAACATCATCATAATTTGCTTCAAAGTCAACCTCTTTTAAGTTTAAATACAAAATTGAAGCTAGTATTGGGTGTTGTTTCTTGTTATTTTATATCGGTAAGTTCTAGCCAATATTGAGAGAGAGATACTGGGTTTCTGTGTTCTTTGCTTAAAGCACAATCTGCTTTGTTTTTCTTAAACTTAGAAGGAAAGATTGCTCAAATTCCTTAGCAGTTCCCTCCCTTATGCTATGCATAATATCAAGTAAGTATACTATACATTTAGAGGGTAATCATGCCAGGGCTTGGCTTATTTTTTTTAGTGATGTATTTTTACTTCATATTGAAATTTAAGAGAAAGTCTGCAGAATAAATATATTATGCATAGCAGGCTTTATATTTTATTTTCATTTTAGAAGAAGCTTTACATTGCTGCATTGCCAGAAGTAAAAGCGAATTGCATTTAGAATCAGAAAAGTGAATTCATGAACTGATTTTGCCACTAACCTCTTCTGTGCCTGTGGCCATTTCCTGTGTCACCCCTTCCTCAACTCTACAATGACGGGATTGGACCAACTGGTCTGGGAGCTCACTTCCAGCCCTGAGAGAGAGATTAATGTGGGCAAAGAGATGAACTGCACCAGTTCTCCCAAGCTCTCTTGTGCAGCTCAGCTCACTGATGTATACGTGTGAGGATGAGGAAGACTTCATTCTCAGAAGTCTATGAATTGTGTTATTGTACACATATTTTCAAAATCATTGCTGATTTTTGCTAAATGAAAGCCGCCAGACTTAAAAGCTACATACTGTCCAATTCCATTTAAACAACATTCTGGGAAAGGCAAAAACTTAGATATGGAGAAAAGAGTAGTGGTTGCAAGTGGTTTAGGGATTGGGAGATATTTGACTACAAATGGGGAGCACAAAAAAATTTCAGGAGTTGTGGGAACTTTTCTGTCTTGACAGTGGCAGTTACATGACTATGCATATGTTAAGACTCACAATTATACCTCAATAAAGTAAGTTCTACTGTGTGTAAATTATGCAGTAAAGTTTAAAAATTCATTCCTGGTCAGTATTTCCTTATATGTAAATATCAAAGTGTTAAAATTGATAACCCACCTTTGATACAAAGTGCTGTGCCCTCGCGGATAACACAGCTATTTTTTCTTTATCACCAGCCAGATGGTTTCATTTGTAGTGCTCTCCTAAGTCTCCAACACTGACCTATTTTTTAAGGCAGGATTTAGAATTCCTGCTGTTCAAGGTAATGAGGT
The DNA here is from genome assembly GCF_003255815.1 of Theropithecus gelada. Classification (NCBI taxonomy): domain Eukaryota; kingdom Metazoa; phylum Chordata; class Mammalia; order Primates; family Cercopithecidae; genus Theropithecus; species Theropithecus gelada. The sequence goes on from NC_037676.1 coordinate 59,077,915, forward strand.
AGAAACATCTTGCCTCTCAGGGAGTGAGTTTGGCTGACCAACGAGCCTGCCGTTAGACTATCGGCAATGACACCATAACCTCAAGTGCTGCCAATTTCCCACTAGGGCACAGATTGAATGCTGGAATGATTACCACGGGTGAAGACTGTTGATTGGGACCAAAGAGGAGAAAAACAGTAGTTAATAAAAGCAAAGTTTTTTTTTTTTCTATAATGCAAGTAAGAAGATGGTTCAACAAGAACAGAGAGTAGGAAGCTCCCTTTGGAATATTGATGTTGTTTTGAAGTTTTCAGAGGTTTTCAGAGTCACTGTCACAGCATGGGAAGTGGGTGCCAATTTTGATGGGAGATTTAACCTTTTCCTGGAAAATCAGATGTTAAGGGTTAACTACACATCATATCCTGTTGCTCTGCCTTGTTGCTCTATAGTAAATCCTGTGCTGTCCAGTTAACTTTCCCTCTGAGCTCATCACATACTGTTCTTCCGTGGGATTTTGCCAGTGTGTGGCTGAATCACACTTAGACATCTATCCTGATTCATCATGGAATGCCCTGTGAAGATGTGAGAGAGAGAAGGAGGGAGGGTGGGAGAGAGACAGAGAGAGAGAGAGGAAAATAAGAAGACCCGTGTCTTGTCTCAACTCAGCTTCTGACTGGTTATAATTCTTGGGATGAATCCCTGAGTTTCTGAGAGTCCATTTTCCTATCATTCAAATTGAAGGAAATAATAACTGTTGTGCTTCCTTGCAATATCTTTAAAAGTATATTAAAAATAGGCCGTGCGTGGTGGTTCACGCCTGTAATCCCAGCACTTTGGGAGTGCTGGGAGTGCATGGAGGCAGGTGGATCACTTGAGGTCAGGAGTTTGAGATCAGCCTGGCTGACATGATGAAACTCCGTCTCTACTAAAAATATAAAAAATGAGCTGGGAGTGGTGGCAGGTGCCTGTAATCCCAGCTACTCAGGAAGCTGAGACGGTAGAATTGCTTGGGCCTGGGAGGCGGAGATTGCCATGAGCTGAGATCGCACCACTGCACTCCAGCCTGGGCAACAGAGTGAGGCTCCGCCTCAAAAATCAATCAATCAATCACGCCTTACAATTGTCACCTGCTTGTTGTTGTTGCTATTATAACAGGTATTAAGAGTGGTATGAAGAAAACAAAGTAATTCTCTCTGTCCCTTAGACTTGCCATGAAGAATCCGAACAATTGACCACACGCCCAGTGCTCCATTTTCCTTCCTTAGATTCAGGCCCTGGGACTGCACACCCGTGCTACAGCAGCAGCTCTAGTCTTGCGAGAGGATCTCTCTAGGCCTGCCACTATTTTATCACCCCCAAATCACCATTTTGAGATCCTAACATTGAGGATCCTCCTGACCTTTCTCCTGCTGAGAATCCTTCTTGGGTTTTAGTTTGCCTGCCCAGGATAATACTCAAGCTCCTAAGTCATTTCATAAAGTCAGGCTCCTAAATCATTTCATAAAGTCAAGCACCTAAATCCAATAACAATTATCTTTATTTCCTCTCATGTGACAGATTTTCCAAGAATCAGAATTATCTCTAATTCTCAGCGTTTCATAAATTTTTTTTAAACGCAGAATATACATAAAATTAATAAGCATTCTAGCAATCCAGAAAATCCAGTTTTTAGACTTCAGATTTAATTTCCATAATTTGCCTTCCCATAGGCGTTTCACAGAAGCATTTACTCTGAAAAAAATCACAATCGTGATTTATCTTAAATGCATCTTTATTCAAGTAATTTCTCACAATATTCACCAAATTCAAGATGAAGCATCAATTTGATAAACTTAACTTGAATAATTGGGCACTCTTTGTTTTCAATAATAAATTTAGAGAGATTTTAATGCAGCAATTAATTTTTTACTGCCAAAAATACAGTTTTTCTTAAAAATTTGTGTTTAAAAGACAATATAAAGGAATTGCAATGTTAGACTCTAACCAAAGAATTCAGCTCTTTTTAAAATTGCCCTGGTGAAAATTTATTTCATAAAAATTATATTTTGGGGGCTTTATTTTTCTTGTAGATGTTTATTTCTCAAAATGATTTTCCAGACAAAATGAAATTGAGTATGCCTTCTCCCTCTTTATGACAGTTACATTGAGTGAAAATGACAGTATTTATTAACCCTCTGGCCTCTCCCGGGCTGTCCTTTCTGAATCAATTGTCATGATTTACAAGGAGAACACGATCTTGATTTTCCACTTTTCCCTGGTTATTCTTTCAGTCCTAGTGAAAATTTTGCTTATGTGGGAGATAATAACACTACCTCAGACAGCTCCCCAAACTAAGATCATTCAGAATTAACAGGAAGACGTAACCCCAACTTTTTCTCCTGCCCACCCAAAGCAGGGGATTATAAAGACCAAGTAAATTTTAGTTTCTCCCCTCAATTCCTTGTGTTTCTAGAGTTAGATATAGTATAGATTTAATACCTTGATCTACACTCCAGAGTAAATAATTTACCTTTTAATGACTTTTAAAATTTTTGATATGTCATTTTCTAATTGTATAAGAGTTGGCTTATCAAAATATGGTTGGCCTTAAGATGAATTTGGTTTCTGGTTTTTATTTGTTTGTTTTCAAATTATTTTCTTCTAAGTGCATGGGATTCCTTTCTAGTATGCCATAGAAAGAAGAGATTAATGATTTGCTTCATGCTGTGCTAGAGTTGGTTTTAAAAGTGTTTTAGTTGGTGAAGACATAATGTAATGTATCAGCTTAGGTCCTCTGAGAAACAGACACTAAGGCAGAATTTCAAAACATGCAAAACACTTATGGGGAGGTGCCTGTAAAGGAGAGAGAAAGAGGTAGTAGGTGGCGAGAGTGGTGATGGACACCCATGAAAGCATCAGACTGTGGCGCTTCCCTGTGAAGGTGTTAGCCAGGCTGAAGGGGAGCCCCTGAGCTTAGAAGGGCATCATGTCAGGAGGAAAAGACTTGGCTCTGACACTCTTATCTCATTCAGGTATTTTCTGGGAGCAGCCCACAGGAAGTATGGCTTTGGCATGAGCCATAGCGGGTTAAAGGTATAACAGCTCACAATGCACCTTGCAGGAAGTTCTTTTGGATGGAGATTAGAGCAGTCTATCTTCATAGCCACTGCATGTGCCCAGAAAAGTCATATGCAATGGCCATCAATGGGAAGTAATCCAAAATATTTCAGTTATATTCTTTCTTCATTAGCTGAACAAGGCTCTAAGGAACCATCTTAAGAAAAACCATGTCATAACTGGCTTAGAGTAAATAATTTTTGTCCAAGAATTTATGTCATGTTTTGCTCATGACTTAAGTCAATGTACCAAGCTAACCAGATAGGTCCATAGGCTTAAAGCATATTGAGTCTCTAAACATGAACTGAAATCCATTATATTTCTTAAACATAATCTTTATGTTAGAGTATGTGTGGGCAAAGAGTAGTACATGTACTTAATAATATTACATAATGTTTGTTTTGTTATATAATTTTATCACATTAAGAGTATAGTCCTGGATAGACATTTAGCAAATGACCATCATGGGCTATTCAGACACTCGGGAAAGGTCAAGAATGAAAAAGTAGAGGAAGCTTATGTAAACTGAGGCAGACTTGTTGGGATGGGAGAATGGGTCACAGAAAAGAAAAGAAAGTCCAGGTCAAAAAATAACAAAAGGGTCAATGAGGGAACTAAGGAGAGACCTATTTGCTACATCTGGGCACAGAGTGGGATTTTAGTCACAGTCAAATGACCTAATTGCAGGAATTGAGTCACCAAGTCAGAGAAGAAAAAAATAGCAAAATCAACCTGATGTGATTCAGAGGTCCAAGAAGTGTATACCATTCCTTCTGTCCAGAGACAGGATCCATCTTAGAGTCTGCGTTTGGGGACTGGTGGTCTCATTCATGAATGTTACAGGAAAGGAGAGAGTGGGAAGAGACGAATCAACAAATCACCGCACAACTGGATGAGCTGTCCACTAGGCTAGGAAAAGGAAGTATAAATGTATTCTAAGATTTGTCAGCCTTTATTTTTTATGAGACTTTCTACGTAACTTGACAAGTCAAATTATATTCATCATCAATTTTTAAGCTTATTTCAGTGATGTTGAATCTTTGCTCTGCCCCAAGTATCATAGAGATGAGTAATATACATGAGTTGTATGCCTAACTGGAAGGCCAGATACCCAGCCTAGAAGGGCCCACAGGGGGGTTATCAAGATCCCTTTTCCTAGGTATCCACAAGGCAGGACAGAAATGGCTTTCCTAACACCAGAGGTGTCAAAAGAGGCTGAATGGCTGGAGTCCTTAGGGAAATTTACAGAGGTGAAGGGATATTAAAGAAGAAATCTTTGATAAGATTTGGAGACTGAGCATGGGGAAAAAGGCTACTAAGTTTCCTCTTAAATGATGACTGTCTACCTGTGATTTTAAGCATCTCTTTTACTCCACTGTGGCCTAAGATTCTGGCATAATGAGAGTCAAGTTAGATTTTTTTAAGCCAAGTAGTTGAAATTAATAGAAGTCTTAAAAACATGGAAATTAGGCCTACGTCCCCAAATGGCATAATTGAAGTAATTCCACTTATTTTTTGAGTAGAGTATTCAGTGTGAAAAAACAAAACAAAACAAAAAGAAAGCCATCTCATTGGTGAAGGCATAAAGTAAGTCTGTTAAGAGACCAGCAAGGACAAAATGATTCTGTTCAAAAGCCAATTTTCCAAAGGACATAAGAAAGATCTATGTATAAAATTTATGCTTTAATAAAATTAAAATACAACTATAATGAATCTCAATCTGATTTACCAGAATCAAACACTTTATAGAAAAACCAATATCAACAGAACAGCAAAGAAAGCAAGTTACTCAATAGAATGAAAAGATCTATCAGCATTTGTCAGCATTTATCATTACACTTGAAACAAAACCCAAAAAAACCATTGGTTTGAAAACATTGGCATTTGTCACATCTGTTGGTTTAATATTGCGAAGTAGCACCTACTACAATGTTATACAGTTAGTTTTCTAAATAACAGTAATTGAAATTAATGTGATTTTAGAAATTTTTAGGGATTGACGGAAAGAAAGTCTGGTGCTACAGATCAAGGATATGAATCACTATTGTAAAAGATGAGACAGGAACTTTGAAAGAAATGGAAATGACTTTGTTATGGCTTTAAGTTAAAGTATAGCTCCTCCCCTCAATCCTAATGTATTCTGTGTCCCATGTGTAGCATGTCACTGTAAAACATCATTCAATTTCATTTAATATAGTAGTGTGTGCCTTGGCTACTAGAAAAACTTCAAAATCAAAAAAGTTTAAATGTGAATTAAACTGAGTATCAATGCGTAGCTGTTAGATATTTTATTTTTCTATTGCAGCCATCATACAGCTTCCATAAGGAATGGTTTAGAACTCTGAGTGTGTAGTGAAGAATTTAGCTTGAACTGCTTTAGGTTACAACTGGTTGCTTCAGCAGAGGGTGAATGGAGGGGTAAGAGGCATCCGAGTCAGCTCACAGGGCGTGTCTTCTTTACTGGACAGAGGTGTCATTTTTCATTTCAAGCATCCTTTGAAAATGCCCACTTTTACCAATTTTCCTATTATTCATTGGATATTCCTAAAAGGGGAAAAGAATAGAAGATAAGAAGGTTTGAAGAGAGGTTGTAGCGGCAAAAATCTTCACTACCAAGTAGATATTTTGCTATAATCAGAAGACATTTAAGCCTCTTAGATTAAAAAGTGCAATTTGATCTGAAAAAAAATTGCTTATAATTTTTGCACAAACTCAGAATGTTAACAGTTAGTAATGGAAGTGGTGCAGAGAATAAAGTCGTGTTCTTACTGTGATACTGGCCCTGTGATTTGGGTAAACTATTGACCATACCCTTAGGCTGTTACATGTTGGTAGGAAAAACCCACCATCTAAGTACTGTGAAGTTTAAATGCTCTACTTTATGTGGGTCCTCAGCATGGTAATGAGAGCACAGTTTGCTTCTCTGAAAATTCACTCTTTCTCTCTCTGAGGTTGTCAACACCCTAAGTGACAAGAAGGTGTGGAGGAGGTAGAGCTGTCTACGGAGAGATGGCGCGCTTTCAGAGGTACAAGCAATGTGATTTCCACTTTTATCTACTGCCGGGAATTTCATTATATCCATCTTTTTAGAACAGAAGTCCTCAAATTTCAGTGTGATAAGAACCACATGGGAGTCTATTACAATACAGTTATCTGGGCCCCACTGTCTCTCTCAGGACTGCTGCACCAAAAGCAACTAGGGCTTGTCCTAGAACCTAGAACTCTGGGGTAATCATACACACTCATTCAGGATTTGAAATCCTGTTCAAATTTTCATCTTTATTATACTTCCTCATGCTTGCCTTGAAATCTTATGCCAGGCTTCAAAATGGGAAAGTTGGGGAAATGTCCATATTATCTGAGAAGACAGTAAAGAACACTGGATTGTCAGTTTCTAGGCTCAAGTAAGCTATGTTGAAGGTATTGCAGGAGATGGCAGGTGTGACACCAAAGCCACTGTGGTAATTATTTGAAAAGCACGGAGCCTGGGAGAGATGCCAAAACCGGAAAAAAGCAAATGTCTTTATTTTTAAGGGGAAAATCAAAGGATAGAAATAGAAAGTACAGATAGATGACTTTAGCACACAATTTTTAAAGGATAATTAAAGAAAATGTTTATAAGCCATTAAAGAGAATGTGGAATCAACATAAGTTCATTAAGAAACAGTCATGCCAAAAAACATCATTTCTTTTCTACGCAAAAAAAGAGGGAGATCTTCTATTTCTGGCAATATGGCAGAGTAGATGAACAGAAAAACTCCTCATAGAACAAAATATTAGATTTATTTAAAAAAATTTTTAAATATCATTATTAGGGTTAGTTGAGCTGAGAGTCAAAGAAGACAGTCTACACCAGAAAGCAGGATTGCACATGGATAAGCAGGGTAAAAGCTCTGTTCATCTGGGGACATCTGCCTGTTTGATGGTCCAGACATGGGCTTTAAGAGGTAGGTGTGGGTGGGCACCAAGACAAAGCCTAAGACCCAAGCCCAGAGGGAGATCAGATCAGATACCACCATGTGTCTGCCTTAGAACTTTGGGATGAGGTGAAATTTCTGGATTCTTAATCACAAGCCACCATGTGCACAATTTGCAGGCAGAATTTGAACTACATGTTTGTCCTGAAATTTCCCAGTGGAATATCTGGTTTAAAGTGGCCCCATGTGCTGGAGGAACACAATCTGTCACTGGGAACAACTCTAAACATAAGTCACAGGTATTCTCCAAGATAAAGATGCAAGAACATTCAGAAAATGCAACACTGAAAATGATACCTTTTAAACTAACTACTCAGACATAAAAAGGAACAAAATAATAGCACTCACAGCAACCTGGGTGGAATTGGAGACTACTATTCTAAGTGAAGTAACTTAGGAATGGAAAATCAAACATCTTATGTTCTCACTCATAAGTGGGAGCTATGAGAATGCGGAGGTATAAGAATGATACAATGGACTTTGGGGATCCAGGGGAAAGGGTGGGAGGCAGGCGAGGGATAAAAGACTATACACTGGGTACAGTGTACACTGCTTGGGTGATGGGTGCACCAAAATCTCAGTAATCACCACTAAAGAACTTATTCATGTAACAAAACACCACCAGTTCCCCATAAACCTACTGAAATTAGAAAATAAATAAATAAAATAAAGATTCAGTATCTTAGAAGAAATCCAGCAAAAATGTCCAAGTCTTTTAGGGGAGAAAAGTATGCCACACTCTTGAAAGACATTTGAAGGTATTTCATGTTCCATGATAGGAAGACTTAATATTGTAAAGATATTAATTCTCTCCAAACTGGTGAATGAATGAACTTTGCAAGCATAATCCCAATAGGGTTTTATATGGAACTTGATAAACTAATTCTATTAATGTGGAAAAGCAGAGACCTTTAAAGAGCCAAAACCCCCTTTAATGAGAAGAATAGGTAGTAATGGAGGTGGAGAGAGGACTTAGCCTTCTGGGAATCAGTAACTGGTAATTACGACAGTATGGCTGGGTGTGGTGGCTCATGCCTATAATCCCAATACTTTGGGAGCCTGAGGTGGGTGAATCATCTGAGGTCAGGAGTTCAAGACCAGCCTGGCCAACATGGTGAGTGAAACCCTATCTCTACAAAAATACAAAAAATGTTATCTGGGCATGATGGTGGGTGCCTATAATGCCAGCTACTCGGAAAGCTGAGGCGGGAGAATCACTTGAACCCAGGAGGCAGAGGTTGTGGTGAGCCAAGATCATGCCATTGCACTTCAGCTGGGGTGACAGGGTGAGACTCCGTCTCAAAAAAAAAAAAAAAAAAAAAAAAAGACAGGTGATCCTGAGGCAAGGATAGATCAATGGAAGAGAATACAGAGGCCAAAAATTGACTTGTACTTATGTTGAGCTTTGATGATTGCAGAGCTGCTGTCATAGCTCGGTGTTCAATATATGGCACTGAGGCCATTGGTTATCTATTAAGATAAAAATCTAAGACAACTGCTTTATGACCTAGTTGATAGAGTTGTTTGTTTTAAAGACAATGAATACCATAAGGAAAATTTTAGCAAACTCAAGTATATCTGAATTAAGATCTTTTTTTTTTTTTTTTTGAGACGGAGTCTCGCTCTGTCGCCCGGGCTGGAGTGCAGTGGCCGGATCTCAGCTCACTGCAAGCTCCGCCTCCCGGGTTTACTCCATTCTCTGCCTCAGCCTCCTGTGTAGCTGGGACTACAGGCGCCCGCCACCTCGCCCGGCTAGTTTTTTGTATTTTTTAGTAGAGACGGGGTTTCACCGTGTTAGCCAGGATGGTCTTGATCTCCTCACCTCGTGATCCGCCCAAAAGACACTACAACAAAAATGAAGAAATAAGCCAAAAACTGGAAAAAAGGCATTTCCACACATTATTGTCAAAAGGTCAATGTCTAGAATATATGCAGAACTCCTAAATATCAACAAGAAGACAACAACCAACCCGATCAAAGAATGAGAAGCACAGGTGAACAGGGATTCCACAGAAAAGGAACCACAAAGACCTATCAATGCACAGTCAGGTTAGTAACCAAAGTAAAACCACAGTGAGGTATCATGTTGCATTAGCCATGGTGGCACAGATTTAAAGTATCAAAGTGTGACCGGTTAGTAGGGTAACAGGAAACTTTAAGCCCTGCTGTGGAGTGTAAATTGATACAATCATTGTGAAAATCCTTTTAATATTACTTAGTAAATCTGAACATGAAAATGCACTATAAGCAGCAACTGTATTCCTAGTTATACTCCCTAGAGAAACTCTTGTCCAACAGAGCACTCGTATGAGAATGTTCATAGTGTTAGTCATAATAGCAAAGAACTAGATACAAGTAAAAAGTTAAATTGATATAAAAATAGTATATGAAAATGAATGAAATCCATGTGGATGTATCTAAAAATATTATATTAATGGAGCGAAAAGTAAGTCACATAAGAACACATGGGGTATTGTGATTCCATTTATATAAATTCTGAAAAAGAAAAATTTAACAACAGTATTTCCGGATACATACATACATATGTGGTAAAAATTTAAAATACAGGAAAGTTAATAATAACACTAAACTCAGGTTAGCAGCTATCTCTGGGGGAAGTTGGGAAATGAAATCATGAAACAGTAGTACCCAGAGAGCATCAAATATACTGACACTGACCTATTTTTTAGGCTTGAGATAGATATATGAGTGCCTGCTTATGATTATTTTTTGAACAGTACCTATATGTTAGTTGCACATTTTTGTTTATGACATGTTAAATTTTAAGTGCTGTGTGGATGATTAATACGTATATGGTAATAGTCATAGTGCATATTAATTTTATTATACACAAAGCTTTGACACTTGGGTTTATTTAAAGATAATTAACTATTGACCTGAGAATATTTTTTGGATGTTTTCAAGTATGCCATGGGACTTTGGCCTAGGGCCTGAACTCCTTCTTGTTAATAACTTGGGCAGGTGTTTACCTGGGGGGCCCGATCACCCCCTCATTAAAGTGTTTACCTACCACGAGATTATCACATGAACCGCTGCTGACTTGACAGTTTCTTATGCTAACACTGCCTAAATTTCCTCTATTAGTGTGTCTTAGAATCTAGGACCAGGCTGATAGAAAGGAAAAGGAAACAAGGTGTAGGAAATAAAGATCTGAAATCATAGTGGGTGAGCAGGTCATTACAACATAGATGGCAGCGCCCTGCACGTATGAGAATTCAGTTACATGAAAAGGCAAGACTTCTGCATTGCTCCTGAGGAGTTCTTTGCACATTTCAGGGAGGCAGAATTTGGCACATTATGAGAAAGAACTTTGCAAAAATTCTAGTTATTCAACCAAAGCTGAAAAATGAGGCAAGAAGTTCTCTAGTAGGTATTTTATTCCTGCTGACAGTCCCACTGCCCCTGATTTTAAACCAGATTATTATGACTATCTTTACCCCATAAATGGGGAGCATGTTCAGTACAAAGGCAGAGTCTCATATACTTGTCATTGCAGCTCCATAAGATAGCATGGTGTATGGCCTATCATAGATGCTCCAAACTAAACAGACCTGGTGCAAGTGAGTTAAGTTGAGGCTGAACTGCTTTGCTCCAGCAATCAATGCCAGTTCTTTCCCTTGATAAAAACCTTATCTTCGGTTTATACCAGTTTGATTCTCAGTTCCAGTCTCTCTTTTATATCTACATATCCTGATCACAGTCTGGAAGTAGTACTGAGGATTGATTGAGGAGCATGTGAACTCCACCAACAGAGATGGAGAAAGGGGATCAGGACTACGAGAAAGACAGATGCTGAGGAGGCCAGAGAGAAAGCAAATGCAGATGTTGAGGAAAGGATGGGTATTTCCATAAGTCATGATGAATGATGTCACTTCAAACATTCATATGACATATAACTCCTATACACTACTTTACCAGCTCAGGATACAGATATGCCATCACCTCTTACATCCTCAGATTATCATTTAAATCCTCTGAACTGTTAGTAGAAAATACAGAATTATTTTTAAGACCTCTCCTACCCTAACACCACATCCAATTGCAAAAGGGGGAAAGTCCTGGGAGTCTACACTCTGCTAGTTGGGGTTCAGAAGGGACAGTTGCAGTTCTGCCTCTAAATACAGGTTTCTGATTCTTTCCTGCCTCTTGTTGCCACATGGTATCACATTAGAGGACTGTCCTGCACGATCTTGCAAAAGTGAGTCCCTCTGCCATGATGTTCCACGTAGTCCCTGATGGTAACTCACACCTGGATCTTTGTCCACGTATAGATAGATGCTCAGCATTGTTTCCCAAATGACAATATTATGCCAGGTTAGCTAGATCCTCAGGGGTCTGAGACTCAGTAGCATGCTGTTCCAAAACCAGACCTCACTCTCAAATCCTTAGGCCCAGCATCCTGAACCAGGGTCTTCCATTCAGATACCCCCTGACAGTTTAAGTACATTGCATTTTGTACCACTTGGTGTCTGTTACCCCAGAGTCTTCCAGGTAAACCCAATACAGTTTTCCAACTTTGGATCTCAGGGAGGGAGCATTAGCTAGCATTGTTTCCTTTCCTATCAGAAAGCACTTCCTTCCTTTGGCATCACATGGCATGTTTATCATCTGGGGTGTCTCCCTCTGAAGTGGGTCCCACTAAAACAATTCTTCAAGCAGCAAAGACATCAACCTCAAAAAATAACAAAGTTCTGAAAAGTAACAGCTGAGCCAGGTGTCCCATTAAATCTCCACCTTGATTTACAAATAAAGCTCAAGGTGAACAAACACCCAAATGAACAAGGGCCATTTTAAGGTATTCTCCTATTGCCCTAAGGCAAATGGATATCCCAAAAACAAACTCCATGAACTCAACTCCAAAAGCACTCAAGTCTAAACTAGCTTGTCACTACAGCTGTCTTTACTGTTATTTCTCACACTACTCCACACAACTCTTTAAAATTCTTTTTTTCATGCTAAAAACGCTCAATAAATTCGGTATTGATGGAACGTACCTCAAAATAATAAGAGCTATTTATGACAAACCCACAGCCAATATCATACTGAATGGGCAAAAACTGGAAAAATTCCCTTTGAAAACTGGCACAAGACAGGGATGCCCTCTCTCACCACTCCTATTCAACATAGTGTTGGAAGTTCTGGCTAGGGCAATTAGGCAAGAGAAAGAAATCAGGGGTATTCAGTTAGGAAAAGAAGAAGTCAAATTGTCCCTGTTTGCAGATGACATGATTGTATATTTAGAAAACCCCATTGTCTCAGCCCAAAATCTCCTTAAGCTGATAAGCAACTTCAGCAAAGTCTCAGGATACAAAATTAATGTGCAAAAATCACAAGCATTCTTATACACCAATAACAGACAAACAGAGAGCCAAATCATGAATGAACTTCCATTCACAATTGCTTCAAAGAGAATAAAATACCTAGGAATCCAACTTACAAGGGATGTAAAGGACCTCTTCAAGGAGAACTACAAACCACTGCTCAGTGAAATAAGAGAGGACACAAACAAATGGAAGAACATACCATGCTCATGGATAGGAAGAATCAATATCGTGAAAATGGCCATACTGCCCAAGGTAATTTAGAGATTCAATGCCATCCCCATCAAGCTACCAATGAGTTTCTTCACAGAATTGGAAAAAACTGCTTTAAAGTTCATATGGAACCAAAAAAGAGCCTGCATCTCCAAGACAATCCTAAGTCAAAAGAACAAAGCTGGAGGCATCACGCTACCTGACTTCAAACTATACTACAAGGCTACAGTAACCAAAACAGCATGGTACTGGTACCAAAACAGAGATATAGACCAATGGAACAGAACAGAGTCCTCAGAAATAATACCACACATCTACAGCCATCTGATCTTTGACAAACCTGAGAAAAACAAGAAATGGGGAAAGGATTCCCTATTTAATAAATGGTGCTGGGAAAATTGGCTAGCCATAAGTAGAAAGCTGAAACTGGATCCTTTCCTTACTCCTTATACGAAAATTAATTCAAGATGGATTAGAGACTTAAATGTTAGACCTAATACCATAAAAATCCTAGAGCAAAACCTAGGTAGTACCATTCAGGACATAGGCATGGGCAAAGACTTCATGTCTAAAACACCAAAAGCAACGGCAGCAAAAGCTAAAATTGACAAATGGGATCTAATTAAACTAAAGAGCTTCTGCACAGCAAAAGAAACTACCATCAGAGTGAACAGGCAACCTACAGAATGGGAGAAAATTTTTGCAATCTACTCATCTGACAAAGGGCTAATATCCAGAACCTACAAAGAACTCAAACAAATTTACAAGAAAAAAACAAACAACCCCATCAAAAAGTGGGCAAAGGATATGAACAGACATTTCTCAAAAGAAGACATTCATACAGCCAACAGACACATGAAAAAATGCTCATCATCACTGGCCATCAGAGAAATGCAAATCAAAACCACAATGAGATACCATCTCACACCAGTTAGAATGGCGATCATTAAAAAGTCAGGAAACAACAGGTGCTGGAGAGGATGTGGAGAAATAGGAACACTTTTACACTGTTGGTGGGATTGTAAACTAGTTCAACCATTATGGAAAACAGTATGGCGATTCCTCAAGGATCTAGAACTAGATGTACCATATGACCCAGCCATCCCATTACTGGGGATATACCCAAAGGATTATAAATTATGCTGCCATAAAGACACATGCACACGTATGTTTATTGCAGCACTATTCACAATA